>NW_017307168.1:577157-580711 GCF_000935625.1 Nanorana parkeri | reverse complement strand
TCACCAAGACCCACCCATTGCTGATGTGTGCGCGTGTATACACACACACACACACACACACACACACACACACACACACACAGATCCTTAAGTGTACCTGTACCCCTGTATGTTATGGTTTCTCAGGAAATAGTCCAAAAGCTTCTTGAATGATTCCACATTCTTAGCTGAAATCACTGCCTCTGGCAGCGAGTTCCAGACCCTAATCGCTCTAACTGTGAAGAACCCCCTTCGCCCCTTGTGCTGGAATTTCTTTTCCACTTATTTTAGGTGGTGGCCTCTAGTCTTTGTTACGGAGTTAATCGCAAAGAGTTTGTTGCTAATGTTGCTGTCACCATTGAACAATTTGTACATGAAAATCATGTCCCCCCTTAATCTCCTTACTTCCAACGTGAACATATTTAAATTTAGTAGTCGTGTCTCATAGCTCTGGTCCTCCATTCCCCTAATTAGTTTGGTTGCCCACTCTTTCAAGCTCAAGGACATCCTTTCTGGACCGCATAAAAACTGGATCGCGTATTCCAGATGAGGCTGAACCAGTGATCTATAGTGGCACAATTTTGGACTTGTCTCTGCAATAAATCCCCTTCTTAATACAGGACAGGACTCTACTTGCTTTGTTTACAGCAGCCTGGCACTGCAAGCTATTAATCAATCTGTGGTCTACAATGACCCCCAAATCTTTTTCTATTTCTGAGAGCCCATCTGAGACCACAGCCGGGTGGGGTATATTTAGTGTGTGTGGGGGCGCCCAAGTTTTGTCTTGCCTAGGGCAGCCCCAACCCTAAATACACCACTGCTTCCCACTGTATTATTTGTATCCATGTTTACGTTTTCACTATTTAAATATTTTTATTTTCATGCCCTCCCCCCTTTATCTAGTTTAAAAGCTCCTCCAGTCTTTCTACCATTTTCCCCCCCAGAAATGCTGCACCTTCCTTATTAAGGTGCAGTCCGTCTCGGCTGAAGAGCCGGTAGCCGACTGCGAAGTCAGCCCAGTTCTCCAGGAAACCAAATCCCTCCTTCTGACACCAGTTCCGGAGCCACTTGTTAAGCTCTCTCAAATCGCGCTGTCTGTCCGGAGTGGCTCGTGGCACCAGCTTTATTTCGGAGAATACTACCGTGGAGGTCCTTTCCTTCATCCTAGCACCTAGGTCTCTGAACTCCTTTTTTAAGACACTCCAATTTTCTCCTATTTTGTCATTGGTGCCGATGTGCACCATGACAACGGGGTCGTGCCCAACCCCATCTAGTAATCTGTCAATTTGTTCCGCAATGTGTCGAACACGGGCCCCCGGTAAGCAGCACACTGTTCAACGCTCACGGTTCCGATGACAGATTACCCTGTCAGTCCACCTGCTGATGGAATCTCCCACCACCAGGATCTGCCTCTCATGACCCTCCATCCTGCTCCCATCCTCGCCGGAGCAGTCACTCCCCCTGCGGATGGAGGATGTCCCCGCTGAACTAATATCCCCAACATCCTGCAAATTGGCATATTTATTGGGGTGGATCAGATCAGGACTGACCTCTTTCGCACTCTTCCCTCTAGCCCGCCTTCTAACAGTAACCCAGCTACCCACCTTGGGATCCTGCTCCTCCGACCCCCCCTCCTCATCCAGACCACCCTCCACGACAGCCTGGTGTGTTATGTCCAGACTCTTTTCCATGATGGTTATGCTCCTTAGTGTTGCCAGTTTGTTGTTTAGATCCAGAATCTGGGTTTCCAAACAAACAACTCGCTCACATCTAGCGGAAATGTATTCCCCCTCGAACGCATGTTCAAGGAACGCATACATTGCGCACGACATGCACCTGGTTGCATACCCACTCATGGAAGACATTATTTTATTCCACCCTTTTTTATTTTATTGTATAGAAGATTAATTATTTATTTTTGTTTAGTGGTTCTCGAGTGGCTTTTTCAATAACCTGGGGTTTAGTGGTTCTCAAGTGGCTCTTTCAAAAACCTGGGGTTAAATTAAAATACACTACCTTCCTCGGGTATAATTGCACTACCGCCCTAGGATTAAATTATACTATCGCCCTGGGGTTAAATTACAATACCGCCCTGCTGTTAAATTACAATAGCGGCCTGGGGGACTCAGCCGATCCAACATCTGGATCAGCTGTACTGCACGTCCGGCAGTTCACTCGCTGCTGTTTGCTCCTATTCCCATGCAGCATTCAGCTCGGTCATTCTGCTCGCTACCTCGAAGGTAGCGAACAGAATTAAAAAAATTTTCACAAACAAAAGCCTGCAGTACCCCTTCCCATTCATACCAGACCCTTTAGGTCTGGTAGGAATTTTGAGGGGGAACCCCACCCCCCAAAAATAGGAAATAAACTGTGGGGTCCCCCCTAAAAATTCCCAACCAGACCCTTAATCCAAGCACTGGCCTGGCAGGGCAGGAAAGGGGGGAGACAAGCGAGTGCCCCCCCCACGCGGTTTTTACCAGAATCACAAAAGAAAATTGTTAATACACAGCCATACCTAGCTACCACTTCCAAATCCACCCTTCCCCTGTTACAATTGTGTCATGAAGTAATGATATAAAGGGACACATGCCTCTAGTCCAAGAATAGCCAGCCCATTCAGTGTCAAAGTATTTGAATACACATTTAAAATCTAATCTTAAGTACTTACTTCTGTAGGAAGGTAAGATAGAAAGGGGATATCCATCTTCTCACACTGAATCGTTAAGTCTTTGTACAGATTATCTAGTGATCTCTTAGGGTAGTATACAATTTATATTGCATATAACAGTATATATATCTATATATCTATATATACTGTTTATAGACATATTACACAATATACAGTATGTTGCTTATAACACAGGCACTTTAAATTCCATGAATGTTGATAGTGTCACATAGTTCAATGTATTGCTAGCACAGTGGTGTGGTACTGACTTTAATGCAAATTAAAGCTATCTATTCATAAGAGATCAGCTACTATGGTGCCTATGAACATATTTGGTACAATACAGTGTGACGCCATACTTTTTTCAGGCACAAATAGCGTATTACAACGTTTCCCAAACCTGTTCTCAAATTTTACCAACTGTTTTATGTTTTGTGGGTATCCACACAGGTACACAAATTACACTGCTAAGACACTATTTACATGTCCTATGTGTGGTCACCTGCACAGCATGCAATGTCTATGGGACTTATAGACAGATGTGTATTATAAATATTTCTGATTATAGCAATTACAATGCTGCTTTGACTTTGAAAGCACGTACTACATTGTGTTCAACAAACTTTTAAACACTGTAAAAGTGTAAATACAGCCTACTTCTTATACATACAACACAATCCAAATTGTTACAGTTGTCTCTGTAACAGGTGGTAAGGGGAAATCTTCCAATGGGGACACATGCTCTGGTGACAACTGTCTAAGAGGAGTTTTATCATTACTTTCTCTTGTGTCTCTGGGACAGGAAGTATAGGGAAATCTCCTCAACAGCAAACAGCAGAAAATGTCTTGGCAAGGGTTTTAAAGCTTGCATACTCTAGCCAAAGCTTCATAGGTTTCGACTATATAT
>NW_017307168.1:570243-577011 GCF_000935625.1 Nanorana parkeri | reverse complement strand
TTTATAGTCCAGCTTCTGTTAAAACGTTTAATTTCGTTTTTGATATACTCTGAAAGGGCTATAGCCTCTGTGAGGCACTGCTAGAAGAGGAAGTGAGAGAAAATCTCTCCAGTTGGGACACAAACAGAAATAAAAACCTACAATTTTAACTATTTTCCCCACTATTCAAAGCTATAGAAAAAAAGTGGCTGTAGTAAATCAGTAACTATAGCTATTCTAAAATACAAACCCTAGGAACTCTATATTCTTTCATCAGGTATACCAATTTAATTATGTCATGACTGAACTAAGGGAAATGTAAGAGTACAAATGTATTCAAACTAGAAGAGTTAGGCTGGCCATACACCTATAGATTATCTGCAGGTTTTCTGTGGTCAGATGGGAAAAAGTGTAACTGATTCCTCCATCTACGCTAAACTGTGTGGATGGAGGAATCTCCTGCTGGGCCAAGCTTCAGTATCTTGCTAGTCGGCCCCGCTGGCTCTCAAAATACCTGAACAATGCCTGCATCCAATCAGATTGCTCAGGTACTTTGAGAGCCAGTGGGGCTGACTAGCAAGATACTGAAGCTTGGCCCAGGGGGAGATTCCTCTATCCACACAGTTTAGCATAGATGGAGGAATCTGTTGCACTTTTTTCATCTGACCATAGAAAATCTTCAGATAATCTATAGGTGTATGGCCAGCTTTAGGCTGGGTTCACACTCCTCGGGTGCAGTGCATTAATGCACATGCACTAGCATGCTTTTTTTTGCACATTAACATGTAATGCATTAAGGTAACCCATTGAAATGCAACAAAATGAATAGGAAAAAATATGCTCCATTTTTGGGAACACAGCCTGCTACAATGCAGGATAGTATGTTACTGTGCATCATGGTGTGCTGAAAAGCATGTGTGTTGGAGCTGCATATCCTTGGCAACTGGCACCACAATGCATGGCATTGAAATGCACTAACGCACGCAATGTTCAGCAATGCATGTGTTGCTGCAATAACCTGCAACAGAAATGTGTGAACCTTATTCTATATCTACAGCCAAGTTTAGCTTAAGATTGTCTGGACTGCATTTGCACAGGCAGAGGGGCCCTGCGTGTACAAGGTATGATTAAGGCATTGAGATAAAAACATTTTGGGTGTACCTCATATTCCAAGGTCCAACAGTAGTGCTAAGGACACCTAGTAGTCCTGGGCCACGGGTGGCCTCCAAAATTGCCCCAACAGGGATCCAGTATTGCATACACCTATAAAGTGGTCAAGGGATGATTTATACTGATCCAGGGCTACATTTCCGCAGCAGAGAGAGAAACCTACAAATCAAGCTGCAATCATATGACAAAAATTTCTCATGGGTCTCACCAAGTGGTAAAATGACCAAGTGGTAAATCAAAATAAATCATCATTGAGTTATCTTGCTTTTTGCAATTTGTTTTTTGTATCATTACATAAAAACCCATCGTAGTTATTTTAAAATACGTCTGTGCGGCAGAAGAGACAGGAATGCTATGTATTCGGAAAAGTCTGCCAGTTACAGTGTCTGTTTTTCTGTTTATGACTAAAGGCAAAGCTAAAATGCAGGTCGTTATTAGCATGTCTTTTAAGGAAAATCTTTTTAAATGCATTCTTTAGATATGAATGTGACTATGAATAATGGAAATGACAATATGAATTGCTTGAATGATAGAAATAAATAGCACAATAGGGTCTACAATGACAGCTGTGGAAGCATAAATTATCATCCAAAAACGTTTTGTTTGCGTTTACACACAAAGTTTAGCAGACTACAGAAACCACTCAGAAAAAATCCCTTGCTGCATCCGACTAGAGCAAACTGAAACTGAGCCCTTGTACCTAAAGTAGTATTAAACTCTCAAACGTTTTTCAACAATGAATCCATACAAACAAATATACATTGCCCTAAAAAATATTTCTTCACATTTCTGCCCAAATACTTACAGTCCTCATGTTTCAGAACAGCTGGCGCCAACTCTCTCAGCTAGGCTCCCTGAACTTCCTGTCCAGTACAAGCTCACAAGGGACAGCAAAATCTGCAGCAGCTGCACATATATTAGTTTGGAGAAATGAGGAAGGAGGAAAGAGATGTAGGGGGCAGGAGAGTGTCGTGCCTTGCTGTGCCTG
This sequence comes from Nanorana parkeri, assembly GCF_000935625.1. Lineage (NCBI taxonomy): Eukaryota > Metazoa > Chordata > Amphibia > Anura > Dicroglossidae > Nanorana > Nanorana parkeri. The sequence goes on along the minus strand of NW_017307168.1, from coordinate 574,874 downwards.
AGTGTTTGTGGAGACACACATAGCTTACTATCTATCATACACAAGGATGACTCCATTTGACCCTGCAAGGGAAAGGAGCCATTCTAAAAGGATATCAGAGCCAGTGCTCAGTAGACCAACTGATTACGCAGAAGTCTAAAACTTTTTAACATCAAGGGGCAACATCCATTGTAGGTGTTTTAATCAGCATTTGTAAATACATTAAATGCGTTTTGACTTTTATTTAAGTAAATGTAAAGACTATGTTTGGCATCATGCCCCACAGTTTTCTTAAGCAAATTGTTTTTGTGTGAATTAGGGCTGCGGAAATTAACGATTAATCCCTCGATTAATCGTTAATTTTTTTGATTGATCAAAATTATTTTGATCGGAACTCGCCTCTCCGCCGTCTTCCGTCGGAGATACGGTGACGTCACGGACTCCTCCCCCCTTCCCCGAGTTAACACATTTCTGTAAGATCTAGTTAAGCTTTAGCAGCAGAGCACATGGCAGCAGCCTGCACTCAGCAAGCACCTGCAGGGTAAAGCACCACAAGCAAGCTAATGGATGTTTTAGGCAAATATCTGCAAGATTCAGCTAAGGCATAGCAGCTCAACAGAATCACATACTTCCCTGTAATGCACCTGTAAGGTTTAAGCACACATGGAAAACTGAATGGCTCTACAGACATAACAGATATTCAGAAAGATTCAGCCAGAGCAAGGCAGCACTGCAAGGCCACAGGAAACAGCAGCTGAACTGAAACAGTTTTAAATGAAGGGAAGGTCAAAACTTCCTCTGAACCATGGTGCAAGTCAGATCAGCAGCTACAGGAAATGTTTGGGGGACATTATTGCTGCTACAAGAGATTCTCCCAGTTGCTAAAAATAAGGGTTCACATTCTGTTCTGTGATTGTTTAAACAATGTGTTAACTGCATGAATAAGTGCAATTGTTTGCATGTTATTAGTCTAAACATATAATCTTTTCTATTTTTGGGGCTAATGATCCAATTACATTTTAGGAAGCATTCATGTAGGAATCAATTTAATCCTACAGGGTTTACAAATCTTTTCTTTTCACAGTATACAACTTTTTTTTAATAGGACATTGGAAAAGTTGTAACTGTGCAAAATTAAGTAACCTATTGCAGTCTCTTAGAATTAAAGAACACCTGTATTGTCGAAGAAAATAATAGCCTGAAAAGGGCTACTTCCTATGCTCTTCGGCTTCATCTAGTGGCAGTAATACACTTTGAATGTTGTTTGCACAGCTGCATATTGAGCGATGTGCTATAAATCAGATAGATGAAAATAGTCACTCGCACTCCATGATATTAAAGTCAATGCTGTTTATTGACTGAGATACCACACATCTCCTTAGCTAAGGAGATGTGTGGTATCTCAGTCAATAAACAGCATTGACTTTAATATCATGGAGTGCGAGTGACTATTTTCATCTATCTGATTTATAGCACATCGCTCAATATGCAGCTGTGCAAACAACATTCAAAGTGTATTACTGCCACTAGATGAAGCCGAAGAGCATAGGAAGTAGCCCTTTTCAGGCTATTATTTTCTTCGACAATACAGGTGTTCTTTAATTCTAAGAGACTGCAATAGGTTACTTAATTTTGCACAGTTACAACTTTTCCAATGTCCTATTAAAAAAAAGTTGTATACTGTGAAAAGAAAAGATTTGTAAACCCTGTAGGATTAAATTGATTCCTACATGAATGCTTCCTAAAATGTAATTGGATCATTAGCCCCAAAAATAGAAAAGATTATATGTTTAGACTAATAACATGCAAACAATTGCACTTATTCATGCAGTTAACACATTGTTTAAACAATCACAGAACAGAATGTGAACCCTTATTTTTAGCAACTGGGAGAATCTCTTGTAGCAGCAATAATGTCCCCCAAACATTTCCTGTAGCTGCTGATCTGACTTGCACCATGGTTCAGAGGAAGTTTTGACCTTCCCTTCATTTAAAACTGTTTCAGTTCATCTACAATTCTGGTATAAACAGCTCTGTTCAGGTCATGCCCTAGCATTTTAATTGAGTGCATCTTAGTCATATAAGAATACCGATTGCTTTCTGTCTGTAAGGTATACGTGTACTTTTAATTAAAAAAAGCTGGCATGGAAATCTCCCCCACACAAAAAAACCCTCATATGTAAGTATGGACCCGTCTGGATTGCCTTAACTACACATGTGGAATTAACGCTACGCATAACACAGTAGAGACAGCATGCAAGCACCTTTCTGAAGAGTGGGAGAACTCTTTACAGCTAAGTTTGCAAAAGGATGTCACCAGCACACCATTTAAGTGACATCAACAAAAGTCCATCTATTATTGGAGTACTGTCATTCCAGTACAAGCGCTTTCGGGGCCGCACAGGGTCCCCTTCATCAGGCTCAGAATGAAGCCCACAGCTTTTTCTCCACTCAGAGCGGCTTGTTGCAGGTTACACAGCAGGGAAAGCCTCCCCGCTGTGTAACCTGTCATGGACGGAGCACTGCCTCTTAATTACAGGCAGTGCTACATCTGGGTTTTGACAGGTAGTTAGGTTACACAGCAGCGGGCTTCCCCACTGCTTGTGCAACCTAACTAGTGAGTCAAGAGCTGTCACAGCCTCTACTCTTTGTTAGAGGCGTGAGCTCTGTGGATGGTTTGGACCAATGGCAAAGCGCCATTGGTCCAAGCTGTCCAATCGTAAAAAAAATTAAAATCCAACAGCGGGTACTTTGGAGCTGGAAAGGAGTGGAGGGGAATAGCTGAGGTGAGTATCAGGGGGATGGAGGGGTCCTTTGCCCAGAATGTGAAAGCAACAATGTCTATTTAATATAGTAGTACCTGGCTCTAAAGAAGTACCGCTGATTGATATAGATTGTGTGTGTGTGTATGTATGTATATATATATATATATATATATATATATATATAGATGTCAGATTATAAATTATGTTGTTTTATATATTTTGGGGGCATAGGTTGCTTTTCTTTGATCTAGTCTTTTTTGGGGGGGGATTTTGTTAGCTTTGAGTGGGAAACAGTTGGAGCCTCTGCTATGTTTTTACTATTGTCTGTGACTCCATTAGAGAGATTTTGCTTCATTGTTCTATAACAGCAGGACCAAAAATTAAACCGGTTGAGGTCACCATGAGAGGAAGACACAGACAGCGATCAAAACCTTATGAAGGTTCTAAGCGTTTTGTTTTTGCTGCTGTATGTGTCTCCGGTGGAGAGTTTTCCCATCCATTCCCACTTCTCTCACTGCCTGTCACTGGGACAGGAAGTGAGGAAAGATCTCTTGAAAGCATGCACAGACAGCAACAATCCTTTTTAACGCTTGCCCCTAAGGCCTGGTTCACACCTGGGCGTTTTGTAGCGCGTTCAAACGCTCTGCAAAACGCTCTGCAAAACGCTCAAACACCGAAATCCCATTATTTCCTATGGGTATTGTTCACACCTAAAGAAGTACAGGAGCTTCTTTGGGGCGTTTTTGTCGCGCGTTTCCATTGGGATACAGCCAAGCAGCCATCGGAAAAGCGCATTTGTCGTGCGTTATTTTACCTCGAAACGCGTCACGAAACACGCAACAACGCGCATATTCGATATGCCTAGGTGTGAACCCAGCCTTAAAGTTTTGGCTGCTAGTTTGTTTTAATAAAGTTGTTTATCTGGAGCAGTTGCCTATGGCAACCAATCAGCTTCTCTCTTCAGTTTGTTGAGTTAAGCTCAAGATGGATGCTGATTGGTTGCCATCCACAACTGCTCCAGATTTAGTCTGCTCCAGTTTTGTTTAATTCCCCTCACTGTCTTTCAGTTGTGATGATAGTGTTTTCCTGCCTGTGACCCCATCAAGATGTTGACTGCTTAAATAATACATTCCATCACTATACAGTATTGCACATTTCAGCAGAACATAAAACAAGGGCTTCTACTTGACCTTAAATGTAATTTCTAAAACAGACACCCCAATTCTTTCAGCTGCTGCTAATAAAAGTGTGTGCAAAATTAAAATGCTTAAAAGATACCATCAGGAACATTATCAAATGCATATACCAGGCATGACAAAGCATCAGCCATTCAGCTGATGGGGAATCGCAAATCTCATCATAAACTGCCAATCTGTAGATGGCAGGAATGCAGGAGCTATTAGCTCCTCAACAACCACAACACCAGATTAAACAATGATAGAACTGACTAGACTGCAGTAACAAAGCGGTAAATCATTTAGTAAATATAATGTGATTCATGCCTTCCTTGCATAATACACAATCTCCCACCTGGAACATAGAGAAACTGCACCTGATGCCTAAAACCCCAGGTGCGATTATTGGTTATGCTGTGCTAAGCATGGTTACCCTTTATGTTCAAATATGCAGAATGGGTCATAGACATTAACTATTTAAAAAAAATAATCAAAAGTAATTTAAATATGATGCATTGTACTGTATGAAAAGAAGAACAGAAGAGATAACATTCTCTCCTTCCTAGAAAGTATAATAAGTTAAATGTCTTTGTTTGAAGTTCAATTTAGTGTGTCCAAAAGATTTTGAATGTGCTCTCACCTCTCTGTATGCTACACTACATTTCCCATTTTTTAGCCACCTAACAAGATCCATTTTGTCTTTTTGTATCAG
>NW_017307168.1:543392-569767 GCF_000935625.1 Nanorana parkeri | reverse complement strand
CCCCTAGCAAAATTGAGAGAATGTGGAGAGCTTGCCTGAGCAAAATAATAATTTCTTCTCCCTTGTCCCTTGGGCAGGTTTAAAGCAGACAGATGAATAGCGATTCACACCAATTTAAACACTATAACTTTTTTTATGCATGAGTTCAAGTATGTTAAACTCCAAATGTTAAAATGAAAAAGAAAAGAAAAGACCCAGCCTTCCTATTTCTATATTATTTCCCAGATTTTACCACTCCACTCACATAAATACACTTACATAAGTACGAAGGTTTCGAGCGCAGACAAGGCCAATAGCACCATTCTCCTCTGGACCACAGATAATCAAAACAGTTGGTTGCTTCTTAGAAAGAGTTTTCAGTGGGTACACCTGCAAATGAGAAAATAGTTATCTACAGAGTACAGCAAGGATTTTTTTTCAAGGAACGTGTGACCTTTGTGATACCATTCGGTGATTGGCATGTGAATAGGAGGACTAAGCACCATGCCACATAATGATCCTATTGTTGGCAGAAACATGTCAGCAACACGTATGAAAAGAGCCATCTCCTGCTCCTAAGGCATTGCTTCCCTACACTGGTCAAAAAGCTGCAAAATCTTGCTCACCAGCAAGGGAGCAGAAGGAAGCACCTCAGTGATTCAGCCAGTGAGGGACAGATGCTGTAGGAACAGATAAGTGCTGTACCTGCTCCCTGAAAGCCTCGGTATTACTGGTGTGACATGACCATGAAGGTAAATCATCATGCATTCAAGAGTTCAGTATATGACTGGACTCCAATATAAGGCATATGTGAAATACAAATGCATGATATTTGCATATGAAAATGTCCAGCTTGTAAAGAAAAACTACAATATCTACAACTCTTTTACATTTATTCTACAGATTAGTGCAACCCTGGTCTATATAGCACACCAGTTCACATTTGTGTAGAAAAGCAAACTTCGTCAAGCCTGTTGAAGCAATTATGTATTGACACCAAGGGGTATTCACGCAGCTGCCGAAGGATCTAGCCGTAGCTATTGTTCGGCTCACTTCACTTCAGATCGGTCATTCACTCGGCTGCCCTCAGCAGCTTCGTGAATAGACCCCCAAGTTTACTTATTACTGTTGCAGTACTCAAGGATTGGTTGTACTACAAGGATAAGTGGTACTTTACAGGTATTCTGCTGTTTGATAAAAACTGGGCTAAAGAATGATGGACAACCTACAAGAGCTTAGACAGGCCTGGGAATACTTGCATTAAGATTCACCCACAGGCAAATACCAGAGTTATAAGACTGTCAGTCCAGACTGCTCTATACTAACGGTCACTTTAAAATACAAAGAAGCCTAAAGGAAATGCTGGATGGGTTATATACAACACATGACAAAAAATAATCACAGTATAAAGAGTATATTTAGATGGATCCAAAAAATTTGATTATTAGGTTATCTGCTAGACTCTGCAGAGGGTGTCGCGACCCACTTTTGGGTCGCGACCCACGAGTTGAGAACCACTGTGCTAGACAATAGGACACACCTAAATGGTCAACCTTGAAAGAGAATAGGTCATATGCCAGTATACCCACATGTTAATATGGCTTACAAGAAATATTAAAGTAGAAGTCTTCCCAAAATGTTTTTTAAAGTTTTGGATACAGTTGAAAATAGTTTCAGTATCCTTGTCAGGTTGTGCAAATTTTTGCCGGTTCATCAAGAACTGGATGTAATTTGCATAGTGTATATCCTACTGCACTCTTACTGCACACACCAGAAGACTTTTCTTCATACAAAACTAAGATCTCTGTGGCTGTTACTTTAAGTCCTTAAGTTTTCATCTTAATTTTTAAGCCTTGAGGAAGGATGAGGTGTTTGCCCCCTGAAATGCATTGGACGATTTATCAAGTTGATCCAATTGTAAACGATAAAATCTTTTTATAGAATTTGCTATTTGTTTGGTTTGGTGCCCATCTTTGTTGATGCACATTTGAGGTTTTTATTGATGTCCTTATTAAAGAGATTCCCCATACTTCCTGATTATTTGTGCCACATAGGGCAGGAAGTGAAGAGACATAATCCCAAGTATTTCTCAGGTTTGCTGTCTGTGACCGCCTAGGGAGATTTACCCTTATTTCCTGTCTCAGTTTCTGTTGCTGTCTGTTATGAGTGCAAACCTTCCAAATTCAGACATAAGGAGCAATAAAAAGCCTGATGGAGGTTTTAATCCCACCCCATTCTCACTGAAACATAGTTTTGGGTGGCTTCGAAGTACTTTACCTAAATAGTTAGACATGTTTTATGAGGAGTTTTTAATATGTGGACACATAAAATGTCTTTAAAAACATTGTAAAAATACATTGGCTTTGTTCTGTCAAAACAACATACCTTTGTTATGGCTATTGCACAGCTGTGCCCCATTATTTCGATAAGCTGCTGTTTCCCAAAACGGTAATCTTCCAATAATTCTGTTTCCAAGTCTTCTGCTTCCTGTTTACTAGAAATAAATACACAGATTTATTGCTCGTTCTTCCTTTTTTACATTACCCTAAAGAGTTGGATTTCGGATCCGTTTTGAGGTTTAGTTTTGGAACTATCTGAATTTTTGTTTCAGAACGAATTTTACATGACCTTGCCTGTAATGCAACCCCTAAAAGCCTAAAAAAAATCTGATTGGCCACAGAACAGTCACATGTCTGATTCCATCTGAATTTCATTCAAAACGAACATTCGGATTCCTTCGCATTCGGACATGTTTAAATTCAGAAACTTGCATGCATCCGAATGTCTGAAGTTAATGAAATTCATACGAATATCCATTCGGAAATAAACAAAATCTACATTTCTATTTGAGACAGTCATTCCCTGACTACAAGGTTGCACACAACTACTGGCCTAGAAGTGGTATACATTCTATAATTCATAGAGTGGCACCTTCCATCTGAGACTTATTTGACCTTATCACAGATTCCGTTTAAAGTCTTGTACACACAGGATTTAGCTTGTAGAACAGTAGTGTTTACAGAAAGCTTTTATATAGCATTTGCTTTCAGCAAGTGTTTTCTTTAAGCCTTTAGAATCCCACTTTATCTCCAGTTTGGGATGTTTACATCCTTTTGCCAGTACTGCCTATCGCTTGTCAAGCACTTCTCACTTTTAGCTGTCACAAACACACTCAAAAAAAGAGAAAACATAAAAACTCAATGCAGAACTGGCTCTACGTGCAGATGTTTTAACCAGCTAGAACAAAACCTGATTTCTTTAAAACCTGAATGAGAACAGCAGAATGCTTTGAGTGTGTGTTGAGTGGTGGAGCTGTTGTAAGCATTACCACCATCCTAAAGAATGGTTGTATGGGTGACCCTACCACCTGTATTTTACTATAAAGTACAAGAAAGCATATTGTTTTAAAACAGTTGTTTTAACTATATAGACCTTTTGGTCTTTACTGCTAATAAAAGTGGAACTTTACTTGAGAAATTAAACAAAAGTGTAAAGCCAGTCACAGGAAAACATATTTTTTATAAAATTATTTTTTCTTTTTCAATGTCTTCAACACATTTGCAAATAAATAATGTTTTATTATTAAAGTAACACTAAAAACTCCGGAGTTAAATCTTAAAAATGTGTTCAAGTATCTTAACTATCAACAAAAATGGAACTTATTTGTGTATCACTCAGCTGTAGATCCTCAAATCATCTCGGAATCGGTGCTGACACTATCCTTCCTTCTGGAGGGTGGCTACTTTTGTTCCCCATGGTCCCTGTGTGTTGTGGCAGTGCATGGCAATGCCGTGACGTAGCATGGAAACATTGGCACCCAGGACTCTCAGCCAAAGGGGCTGAGAGGGTCCAGAATGTGAAACATGTTAAAAGGAAGAGCCTGGCTTTTCAGGTTCGTCCAGGTTTTCCTAATTGTAGCTGGGATCTGGAGCTCTGGAGATTTTGTAGAGCTCTGGGTGGGATGAGAGCTCCAGTCCTGGGGCCAGGTGTTGCCAATGACCAGCTTGGGCTGATCAGGTGGCTGAGAGCAGCCTCATTAGGAAGCCAGCCCAGTGCTCAGAGGAGTGTTGGAGTTGTGTGTGTGCAGGGAGCACACGGACACAGACAAACTCGGGTGCTTGCTGGACGCACAAGGAACAGCCAGGGGTGGCTGGGAGAGGTCAGGAAGGTCGGTGACCCAAGGGACCAGTTAGACGCACTGCTGAAAGAGCAGAGTGAGTGCCCACGAGGGGAGAGGTCAGGGAGGTCGGTGACCCTAGGACCTGTGGTACAGACTGCTAAGAGAGCAGAGTGAGGGCTCACGAGGGGTGAGCAGCGTGAGTGTCTTGAAGCTGTGGAAAGCTACCGAGCTAAGCGAAAAGACTGTCATTTATGTTGCGGCTAGAAACCGTCTTGTGCACAGGGGAGGTCTACCCTGTGGATGGAATTATATATTTGTGTTTGCCCTAAATAAACTGCATTTTACTTGCACCTCCGGTCTAAAGTGGAGTGTCCTTGTTACAGTGTGTTGTAAAGTAACCACTGTTCCAAGCGCGCTTCCGTGATAGACTATAATTTCAATACAAATAGTAAACTAAACGTGAGATTGTAGTCCATTACGGGAGTGAGCTTGAAGTGGTGGATACTTTACAACACACACAGGAACCATGGAAAACTAAAGTAGCCCCCCTTCCAGAAGGAAGAACAGTGTCAGCACTAATTCAGAGATAATTTGAGGATCTGCAGCTGAGTGATACGCAAATAAGATACATTGTTGTTAACAGTAAAGATACTTGAACACATTTTTAAGATTTAAAAAAATATAGTGTAACTTTAAGTAGTAGAAAGGAAAAGATTATGAGTAAATACTACAGTCACTATTAGAAGTATAAATTCACATTCGCAAACAAATCAGAGTTATGCTGTGATATTAACTGTTTAATGAAATATAATTCTATGTAAACAGATCATTTGCATATGTGATAAATACACCCACGCTTTGTTCGTCTAATACAACTGCTGTGCTTCTTACTGGACTGTAGAAATGCCTTGGGCTGAATACCAAATATAACACAAGCTGTTAACCTCTTACGTTGTACTGGAAGAGGGAGATATGGGAATGCCTCCATATAAACTAGGGATGCTCACTGTAGAGCTTGTACACATGAGCATTATGTGCACATGTTCGTGTTTATATTTCCTGGATTGGGAAGGGAGGAGTTCTTAAGGGAGACATATTAGAAAGAACCAGGGCTGACACATTAATGCTGATTCATACTGATGTTCACATTATTTTTATTGCAGTACTGAATAAAACAAACATTTCACGTAAAAATCGAAAACTAAATTTGCGCTATGGAAGACCAAAAGAAAGCTATAAAAGCTGCTGTGTTTTAAGCGTGAAACACTCAATAAGGTAGTAAAGTGCACTATTAAAAAAAGCCTAATATAAATATCTACGTGCATTCAATACATAAATTTATGATGAATTGATCTAGATAACTTATGTATTAAATAATTTATGTAATGTATTGAATGCACGTAGGTATTTATATTAGGATTTTTTTAGCGCAATGCACTTTATTTATTTAAACATTTCACTTAGCACCCCTTGCTCATCTTTTTGTGCATATTCATTTTATTAAGTTTCCCATAATTTTAATGCAGCGTTTGACATACTATTGATCTGCAGAAGCGATGACAAGTTTTATACAGGGAGAGATGATATATCTAACATATAGTGTATTGTGTATTAAACAATAATATGGTGTCATTGCATTTTTCTTTACAGTTCTCGGGGGAAAATCACAATCAGAACACATCATCAGAAGATTAAACCATCACTATAATAGTGCAGTAAAGCTCCACATTGGTTGGTTAGAGATATATAAACATGAGAAAAGTGTATGTATAGCAGACAAACAAATGATTAACATTCAACCTTCACCAGCTACATTACTAATAACATAATTCTCAACTTGGATCCTGAAGAAGCGAGTCAGGGCAGGTTATGTTGGTCTCCCATCTTCATGACAAACTGTTTGTCAAGACAACTGTTCGTAATTACAGCAGTGGGTGATTTTCTTGCATCTAAAATGACTAAATTTCTAGCCCAACCAACATGCCTTTTAATTTCTCGGTTTGGTACCAGACCGCGTGCTGAAACCACTACATGAGATTTTTTTAGTTGGGTAGCTTGCTGCTGAGTTGTTGGTTCCTTGTACCCTCCCACATTAATGACACGTGCTGAACTGAACTCAACACGGAGCATTTGCCCTGGGGGAAAATTGAGGTAGACGTGATGGGCATCTGCGTGGGGGGCCTGGCGGAAGAACTCCCAATTGGATAAGGCACTTCTTAACCTGTCTTAATCATGTGACAATGTCTTGAAATAGTAAGTTTTTTTAATATTGGGGTTAACTGGAGTAGTGCCATATGTAGTATGCCTACAAGAGACCATTGGGAAAATGACTGGGCATCTAAGGAGGTGTCAGTGAAGCAAACTGTCCCCAGTCCACTGGCTGTAAAGGAATCGACTAGGTAAATTGTATAATGTAACAAATCATAACTATATCAGTCACCTTGCTTTGTAAAGTTTTCAGTGAAACTCTTGGTCATTTTCCTTTCAAGACCATTATTTATCTGTGGGCAACAAGTAGTTAAAGAAAAACATCAGTTTACTTTTGTCATAGTTAATACATTATCCAGAAAATTACCCAAAAAAGGATAATGTCTTGAAGTAAATAAAAAAATCCTGCTTGAAGTCTGCAAAACCCAAACTTGGCATGAAACTCCATTTAACTCCAATGGATTGTCAAAAAGGGCATGGTGAGCTAGGCACTGTTATTGCGGACATTTAACAAGAAAATAATGTCCTTTAAATGACATGCTTGGTAGATGCCTTTAAAGTGTATGTGTTACAGAACAGTACAGTTTTTCATGGACCATGTAAGCGACATGGCATCATATATTTTGGATGTGTAGTTGATCATTTTAATTTTATCTTTAGCTTGGCTGAGAGTGTTTCTAAACCCAAAAGCAAAATTGTATTACATAGCAGCTTAACAATCTATAAATGTGGTGCTTGCATTGGTTTTATTTTTCTTTACGTTTTCTCCTTTATTTTTACCTGCTGATCCCCAATTAATCCCCAAAAATTCAAAATATAGACTTCAGGCATGTGTTTGGTAGATATTAGCTAAGGTCAAGACTCTACCGAGGCAGTTGAATAGGCATTAAACAGAAAAAAACAAGGTAGGTTTTATCATGCAGAGTTATTAGCGTGTATTATCTGAGAGACAATAGCCACAAATATTGTTTAGTGACTGCACAGTATGTAAGCAGCTTGGTTGGGCGGAAATATATGTGGTAGAAAGGAGGCAGGTTTTATCCTTAATTAAACATTAGAGTCTTTTATGTGAGAGATAATTGGCTTCAAACTTCAAGGCACAAAGCAGGGTTTACCATGTAGCAAACATATGCAAATATGGTAGCTGAGGTCCGGCTGCGGACACAACATATGGAGCCTCTCCGTAACAAAACCTCCTACTGCGCTAAGACAGCACACTGGCTGCAGGGCAAGCCAGAAGCTCCAGTACATACTGTGAAAGTCTGGACACCCAATATTGCATGAGGTCCTCACTTCTAAGAGTAAACACTGAAACGCTAAACCACAACCCTAATTTTTAATCTGGCAGAGAAATCCCCAATAGAACAATACAATAAAGAGAACTGAAGTCGGGAGGAGGGGCAGCAGCTAAACAGCAACTACAGTTGGGGGGAGGGGGTTACACAAGAATATGTAGCCCACCACACTGCAATCCACAGTTATTTAGCGCAATATAACACAATAGGGCCCTGTGAAGCAATTAACTCTCTATACACACAGACGGCCAGCTCCCCCTAAACTACTCCAACACACACTGAAAACACGCATATGCTTTGGCTCGGATGAGCCATAGTGACAGGCAAAATGACAGCTGGGAGGAGCTGTCTCACGGCTTGCTCTGACTAGTTGTAATGACAGATCGGCATCCCCAAATGTCGCTGTTGTCATGGATAACGCTGGACGTCGTGATTGACGCTGGATTACGTTGGTGGGTCAATTTGTTTTTATAAAAGACGTGTCAAAAACTTGTCTTTTGTTTTTTTTTCAAATAAAGGAATATTTTTAAAGTCTGACATCTTATTTAAACATTCGATTTAACCCTTTAGTACATGGGTAGGGATAGAAGAACTCATTACCCATTCACAAGGGGGGGGCGCATCTCTGAGTGAATGTGAATGAGCCCCCCCTGCCCGCACCCCCACAACCAACGCCCCAGGGCTTGTGGAGAAGAGGCCCTTGTCCCCACCATCGTCCCCCCTTTCCTGCCCTGCCAGGCCTGTGCTTGGATCAAGAGTCTGGTATGGGATTTTAGGCGGGACGCCACGTACTTTTTCCCCATTTTTGGGGGTGGGGTTCCTCAAAGGTAGCGAGCAGAATAGCCAAGCTGAATGCCACTCGCGTGCAGTCGGGTTGGCGTGCATCATGTTTTTAAAAATATATATATATTTTATTTACAAATTTTTAATTATTTTATTTCTTATTTTCTTAACTTTTTTTTATTTTTCCTATTTAAAAAAAAAATTAAATAATTTAAAAAAATGTTTTTTCATTTACGTTTTATTCTATTCTGCTCGCTACCTTGGAGGTAGCAAGCATAATAGCCGAGCTGAATGAGAATAGGGGCAAACGGCAGCGAGCGAGCTGCGGGAGCTTCGGCTCAGCCGATCCAGATGTTGGATCGGCTGAGTCGAAGTTTCTCTGCGCTTCTGCTCAACCGCACATGCAGAGCAGCCTATGTACTGAAATGTGCTGAAATCAGCCGTACTGAGCCGGACTGAATAGCCAAACGTCGTTCGGCTCTGTTCACTTCGGCTCGGTTATTCACTCGGCTGCCTTCTGTAGCTAAGGGAATAGCTCCCTAAAATTCGGATTTGGCTCAGGACATCCGAATTCATTAAATTCAGTCAGAATCTAAAGTGATCGGAACTTCAATCAACTCTAAGCAAGAAAGACTGACTACTTTAACCAAAGGATTGTTCCATGTTAAAGGAACATGACAATGTATATTAGGACCACTTGTACTACACATACTCTCTGTACTATTGCTAGCACTCTATTACTTCAGTTGGAAGCCTATCACAAGTCATGTTTCAAATGCAATATCCCCCTCCAGTGGCCAGGACAGGAGCAGCACTAAGATACTGATCAAAGAAAAATGCAGTATATTAGTGCTCAATGAAAATATTAGTACTCAAAAAGGAAAAACTAGCAATTTCAATATGTGCCTCATGATCAGGATTACCATACTAAGCCACTTTACAGTGATACAGGGAGGGAGGGAATATTTACAAGGAAACTTCATCAAAAGACAAATTAATTTAGCTGCATTGTTAAACTTTCAAATGAACCACAGAGTTTAAAAAGCATTACATTTCGGCCATAAAAAAGACTCTATTTTTTACTAGCCTATCATCAGTTGTGCTTATTTATTTGCTTTGCTGTGTGGAATATGTTAATGTCTATGAAACAAGCAATGTATATACTTGTTTGCTGTTAGTTACATAGTTGTTAAGGTTTAAAAGGAGAACTATGAGGTGAGTGCTTTTCACTCACCTCATAGTTCTAGCCGACCTGTGACAAGGAGACTGTCACAGGTCGGCTCAGTAGATCGGGAGGTGAGCGAACACATACCGGCGTTCGCTCACCTCTCGATCCTGTCACGGCTCTCTGCCGTGACAGGGGAGGGGCTGGATTCCCCCCTCCCCGCTCCGATCCGCCAGCGCTGACTGGCGGAACGGACGGGGGAGGGGGCGGGTAGATAGGCAGAGCCAGCTGTCAGTCACGCAGCTGGGCAGATCCCAGCATAATTGTCGGGATCCGCTTCAGCTGCGGCATCTCAGTATCCCTCGAGCAGCAGCTCACGGTATACTGCGGCGTTTTAGTATACCGCGAGCTACAGCTCGCGGGAAAAACTGAACCTAGGGTGACGGGAGGACGCTAGTTTGTGTCCTCCCGTTACCCTAAGGAGAACTATGGGGAAAAGCCCTAACCCCATAGTTCTCCTTTAATAAAGCCACAAGGCAATTCTGTGTGTGTGTGTGTGTGTGTGTGTGTGTGTGTGTGTGTGTTTGTAACCTCAGGACCCACGTTTGTCCTTGGTCATTAGGTTGTTATCCAAGCTGCACTGTAATGGAACGCATGGCATTGCGGTACCGATGCGGGGAATGGAACTGTGAGTGGGAGATGCGTTTGGGGTGCCATTTAAATGAATGGCAATGCAAGGAACCTCTCACACCAGAACGTGTGATCAACGCACTGTACTAGTGTGAACGGGCCCTCAAAAACACTGACAGACACACACAACCACAGACACAATCTCACACACTCAAAGACATTCTCACACACATATACGCACTCCACAAAAAAATATTTTTTTTAAAAAAATCCACCCAGTCTCCCTACCTTACGAGAACTGGAGTGGATCCTCAGCCTGGGATCCAGTGTGGGCTGATGTGCTGTGATGGAGCTCCATCCATAAGTGCATCCAGTTGTACAACTCCCTTGCACACCCTGTAGAGGTGCCAGGAGCCAGAATGTTACATCACTCCAGTCCAGGCACGTCTACAGGACACACAAGGGAGCTGTAAGCAATGCACATATAGATGGAGGTCCCTAGTGGCCATAGCCCTAGCCCACCCCACTACAAGCTGACACTCGGTATCGGGCAGCATATTTTGAATGGCTGTTTGGCGTGAGAACTGACAGTGCTGTGCTAGGGGAGAGGCTGAGGAGCCTCTCACCTAGAAAAAGGGAAGGCATGCAGGTACCCACTGAACATGAGGTCGCGATCCGCTTTTGGGTCACGCTCCACCAGTTGAGAACCAAGAATCTAGACGATTCTTAAGCGTGTTTATACTCTCAGCTTATACCACTGGGGAAAAGAGCTCCACAACTTTACTGCTTTAACAGTAAATAATCCCCTACACAGTTTGAGAAAAAAAACTCTTTTCCTCCAAACTCAGGTAGTGGCTTCTTGTCTTCTTTAAGGACAATGCCCCATATTGTACACCATGAATGGGTTACCCAATACTCGTATTTGTAGAACAGATTACAGCATACCTCCCACCTTTCTTAGATGAAAGCAGGACACATTCCAGCCTAATGTATTTAGGCAATGGACGCTCCAATGTTACACTCCTAATTATGTGGAACATTAAACATTTATCTGCTAAAAGTTATTGGCTAAACCGAGAATTGTTACAATTGGCTATTTGTATTTGTGCTGGTTCTTCCTCTCACACTCAAGCCTTGTGATACAGGGACTGCAAGAGGCTGATACCAGGTCAGGTTCCGGCATTACACTGCTTGCATTGAAAAACAATCAATTTAATTATGTATTATAGATTGCTTACATGTTATCCACTCCTTGAACATAATACAGTCTCCTTGTGAATTGTTCAGTTCTCCAATTTCTTACAATTATTCACCAGTGCTGTATACATGAAATATCATCATGAAAATTAAATACAAGCAGCATATAATATAAGGAGCTACTTTGTCTGCTGGCTTCACATATGTTTCTCAGACTCCAGAGGTGACCCCTTTGTCCTTCGTGAAAAGGCACTAACAATGGTGTCACTCCCATGCAGCTGGACTCCCCAGTTTGTTTAATCTACATGAATGGAGAATCAATCAAGGGCATGTGACACCATGGTTTAGCTTTGTAATTGCCACAGTAACTGGACAGACCTGGGAATTCTGGACGGGATATCTTATCCCTTGAGTCTATGAGAAATATAAGAAGCCAGCATGTCATCTAGCTTGCCAACAACCACAACTAAAACAGTGCTTTTGGATGTGGTTGGCTTCTAAACAAACAAATAGAAATATTTTTAGTTACACCAACCACACAAAATAAACACACAGATAGCACTCCATCCGATATCAAGAGCATTATGACTGCAGTGGTTGAGTCAGTGGTAGAATAGCTGAACATATTAGGCCATTAATTTCTTTCAACTTTCTGAGATGAGAAAGAAAAGAAAAAAGATACACCCCTACTATATCCCCTTTTATGTGAACCATGAAGATCTAATACGCAACCAAAATGATTGGTTCAAACCACAAGTGCTTTAGCACCACTGCTTTTCCATTACACATGTTTAAAAAAAACAAATTCAGTAATATAGAAGTTTGATGAAAGGTTAAGAGTAGCTTACTACTAGGGATGCACCGATACTAGTATAGTTTTTGGTGCAGATACCAAGTATTAGTACTCGCCCAAATGCTCAGATACCTTCCCCGATACCGGAACTTCTGGTCTAACACGTACCTGGCTGGAGACTGGTTGGATGAGGAGGCTCCCCTTGCACCTTGTGCCCCCCAAACTCTGGGGATGGGAACAGAGCCTGAGAAGCAGCAAGTAGCACAGGTGCCAGTGGATGGGGCAACACCATGCCAAGCAGAAGTCCTGAATCAGGATTGGGTAGAGCAGAGTCGAGGTCACACCAGGCGGACAGCAGTGTACCAGAGCAGTAGGCAGAATCGAAGTCAGACAAGCCAGGGGTCACACCAATCAGGTAGCGAAGTACAAGGAATGAGGCACAGGCAAAGTCCAGTAACAATTCCAAGTTCAGAAGGCAGGCAGCAATCACGAGCAGTAAGGTTCAATCCGGGTCATAATACAGGAGCATTAAACAGGATCAATGGGAACAGCTGAAAGACCATCCAGCAACTAAGCCCAGGCTGTGCTTTCTTTAAATAGAGAGATCAATTCAGAGGTACTGCATCACTTCCTGTGTGCCAGATTAGTGCGCCTGTGCGCTAGATTAGCTCGCTTTTGCGCTTACATCCCGATGCGCACGCATGCGTGCAAGTGCCCGTTTTCCTATGGTATGAAAAACAGGACCACGCACATGCACAGTAGACCTGGTTACCGTAGAGTACCCGCCTAAAGGGCAGCCTCCGGATGCCCATTCGGGCACATTTGTCAGGATGGCCTTGGAGAAAACGTTGAATCAGTCTAGAAGCATGGAGATTGGAAGCAGGAAGAAGAATTTTCCTCGGGCCCATAGCCCTTCCATTTGATCAAGTATTGCACACCCCTACCCCTTTTTTTGCAATCCAAGATGGCCTCCATTTCGTATTCTTCAACCTTGTCCACGATAGAGGGTGCAGGAGGCCCCGTGCCACGATTAGGAAAGTGGTCCGGGACCACAGGTTTGAGTAAGGTCACATGAAAAACCATATAGATTCGATAGGAAGCAGGCAGCACAAGCTCATGGGCAACAGGGTTAATTTTCCTTTTTACTGGAAAAGGCCCAATGTATTTAGGAGCCAACTTTTTGGACGGGCAGGCCAGCTTTAAATTAAGGGTAGACAACCAGGACCTCGTCCCCTGGCTTGAGATCAAGATCACCTTGTCTCTTCCTGTCGAAGCAAGCTTTATTCACCCTCTGGGTCTTGGCAATGGCATCCTGTAAGAACTTGACGTTGGACTGTAGACACTTCACCCTGTACAGCAGGAACAGGAACACTGGAGTCCAAGTTGGGCATGAAAGAGGGATAAAAGCCTGAGTTGGCCTGCCCAATAGCCGAGTGCAAGGAATTGTTGTAGGCGAACTCCACAAATGGTAAGAGAGACGCCCAATTATCCTGCGAAAAGGAAGAAAAACACCTCAAATACTGCTCCAGGGTTTGATTTGTCCTTTTGGTCCGGCCGTAAGCAGAAGAAAAGTGATTCTCTATACCCAAGGATGCACAGAGGCCTCTCCAGAATTTATAAGTAAATTTGACTCCACAATCCGAGACAATGTTGCTTGGGACTCCATGGAGGTGAACAATTTCTTTTAGAAATGCCCGAGCAGTGTCAGAGGCGGAAGGAGTGCCAACCATGGGTATGAAATGGGCCATCTTAGTGAGGCGGTCCACGACCACGAAGATACAAGTGAAGTTATCTGAAGAAGGGAGTTTCACTATCAAATCCATACTAATCATGTCCCAAGGACGGGACGGGATAGGTAGTGGTCTCAGTAGACCCCATGAGACCACTACCAAGACTTACTCCATAAACAAGTTGAGCAGGACTTGACAAAGGCCTGACAATCCGCCTTAAGCCTGGGCCACCAAAAGGACCGACGTAGCAACTCCAACGAACAGCCGGCTCCTTGTTGATTGGCTGGGAAAAAGCCGGCTCATTGCTGATTGGCTGGGAAGCTGGCTTTCCACCCAATCAGCATGGATCTGGCTTCCCGGCCAATCAGGAAGCCGGGTCATTACTCGCCACCCGGCATCTTGATTGGCCGGGAAGCTGGCTTGATGCTGGTTGCCAGGGAAGCTGGCTCCATGCCAGCGGAAGCACCGGTATCAGTACTCAGTATTGGCGAGCACCGAATGGAAAATATCAGTACTCATACTCGATACCGAAAAAACTGCTTTTGACACCTAAATAAAGCATTTTTAGAGCAGTCTATACACCAGGCCAAAAAGAGAGTTAACTGAGGAGGAAACAGGAGGGACAAAGGGATAAACTGTAGTTCCAAAAGAGGGACAGTCCCTTCAAATGACAGACAGGAGCAGTAATGGAAGGTCAGTATAACCATGAGGTAAGGCTTAGTACCTTACTCTAGACCAGGGGTAGCCAAACTTCAGCCCTCTAGCTGCTGTGGAACTGCAAATCCCATTTGGCATTGTAAGACTCTGACAGCCACAGGCATGACTTGCAGAGCCATAATGGGATTTTTAGTTTCACCACAGTTTTGAGTGCCACTGCTCTAGCTCATCTGACTTTTACACTCTACTGGAAATTGAAATACATTACTAGTTTGAGAGATTTTTTTCTAAAAATTTACTGGTTTTATTGTCAGTTGTCTGCCAAATGATACGCATGATTTTGCGTCCATCCAATTCTGAGATTTACAAACCTCTGCCACACACAGCACACCTCTGTTTGGCAGGGCAGAAGTCCTGATTGTTCTCTGCTGCAGTTCAGTAGCAATTACAAGTCTTGCCTCTCCCCCAGCCTGTGACCGAGAAGTGAAAGGAGAAGCAGCAGACCAATTAGCTCATTTCAGTGACACTCTGCTCGCTCTTCTTATTAGCATGTACCTTGTTAGCACATAAGCACTGCAGAATAACTAATGGGTCCTTTTGATCCCTGTCCCAATCTAAGCTCTGCTATACACGGACTGCAAGAGGCTGATACCAGATCAAATTCAAGCACTTACACTACTTGCATTTAAAAATTTAATTATGCCATTATGAATATAGACCTGGTTTCATTTGTGTATTTTTTATATACAGCTTTATTACTGTATCTATTCTAGAAAAACAGCACTGGTCTTAAAGAGGAAAGCTACTTTCCTACTATGCAATCTGGCATTTTTTTTTTTATTACTACATATCAAGGATATAAAATCTACCAAAAATCTTTGTGTTACCCATGATCAATCCCAATATACTACATTAGATGGTCTTCTTTTTATTTGTACCTCTGAGATGCATGCTGAAATATGTCATTTACCTAATAGATTTCTGTTAATATGGCATTGTAGTTTGACATGGGTGGTTTTGTTTTTTGTTTTTAATATTAAATAAGATTATATTGCTTATTTTATCTTTGAAAATGTTATGTTTACTCTTTCTTCTTTGAAGATTTAATAAAAAGATTATTTACAAAAAAAGAAAGAACAAAATTTAAAAAGGTTCCTATGGGTTAAACAAGCCAGTGGCTAGCCATGTCACATTGCCTACAAAATGAGCTTTTAATGACATTACTGCCCACACACCTTAACAAGATTTTAGTAGATTACGCACATAACTCCCTCCTGAGAGAAAAAAAACGATTTTATTTATATTTTTGTCTGTGTTTCTATCCCCAAGCACTTTTACAGTATAAGGGTCTTGAACTAGGAAAGCGTTTGTATTGGAAATTTTGTAATGAGTAGGAAAGACTGAAAATGATCCTATTACAATCCTATTTAAAAAAAAAGTATCATGGTTTGGGACATTTTTTTTTAAATTATAGGTTTTAAACATGCTTTCCTTTTAAAAATACATTTAATACAAGACAAAGGTTTCCCAAAACACTATAGGTTAGCTAAAAGACAGCAGAGCTGTATGCCTTCAGGCTTAATTTGTCTGACTAAACCTGTTTGATTAGAGTTGAGTCACTCATTCACTTGCTCAAATAAACTTCCGATTTTAGTTGAAGGGAAGAAAATAAAAAATTTCTGGGAAATCAAAATTTTTGGCAAAAGAGACATGCAAAGTCTCTTCTGCTTAAAAAATTCTCCCTCTTTCCTCAGACATTTTTTTATTTTCTGTGCACACTGTAAGGAGCATGCGCTGTGCAGTGTACATACTTAGCTAATTCACAGTATCTCTATGATGCTAAGAATGGGCCGGATGACAGGGAGGATGTAACTCATGTGCGCATGTCCAGGAGTTACATCATCAGTGATCACACAGTGGTAAGAGTAATCACACTGTTAGAATACACATTACTGTGTTTATAGCAACAACTTCTGCAGTATACAATTTCAGTCACTAGATGGCAGTGTTTATAAACTCTGTTATATATCTATGGTATATGCTCTGTTGTATTGAAAAAGGTAGAGAATAAAGCTTGGCTTCTTTCCTATTTTCCAAGCCATGTGCAGCATTCATATCTGACTGTGTGCTTGTGTTTCTCTGTGAGGCTGCGCAAGAAAGTTCCAACACACAGAACCCAAAAGTGGCGGTGGGGGACAGAGTGGGGCCTAAGGATGGATCTGAGAGCATGTTCTGAAAACGAATTAATGTATGCCCCAATATCGTTTTAGTATATTCGGGCATATATTAAATTCGGTATTTCGCATTTGGACGAACCGCCGAATCAACTGATTTTTATTGATTTATAGGTTCATCTGAATCCGAATGCACATGTCTAATGTGCAAGTATGCGAAGTATACTTGCACATTATGTGAAACACCTCACCCTTTACACAACGGTTTACTACTGCTTTAAGCAACTGACCTCATTAAACTTTAGACTTTTTTCAACAATTGAGATCATATGACCAGAATCCTTAAGGCTCAATCTCAACTTTTCTTCAAGCAAAACCTGAACACACTAGCGCCGCAATGCAATTTTTTTGGGAGAATATACAGGAGAGAGTGAGGAGTGACAGCCAGCAGAGAGAGTGAGGAGAGACAGCCAGAAGAGAGAGTGAGGAGAGACAGCCAGGAGAGAGTGCGAGGAGAGACAGCCAGGGGAGAGAGCGAGGAGAGACAGCCAGAAGTGAGAGTGAGTAGAAACAGCCAGGAGAGAACGAGGAGAGACAGCCAGGGGAAAGAGCGAGGAGAGACAGCGAGGAGAGACAGCCAGAAGAGAGAGTGAGGAGAGACAGCCAGGGGAGAAAGCAAGGAGAGAGACAGCCAGGGGAGAGAGCAAGGAGAAATAGCCAGGAGAGAGAGCGAGGTGAGACAGCCAGGAGAGAGAGCGAGGTGAGACAGCCAGGGGAGAGAGTGACGAGAGTCAGCCAGGGGAGAGATTGAGGAGAGACAGCCAGGAGAGAGAACAAGCAGTGAAAGCCAGGAGAGGGAGTGAGGAGAGGCAATCGGGAGAGAGCAAGGAGAGACAACCAGGGGAGAGAGAACAAGGAGAGACAGCAAGGAGAGAGAGTGAGGAGAGACAGCCAAGAGAGAGAGCAAAGAGAGACAGCCAGGAAAGAGAGGGAGAGAAGAGACACCCAGGGGAGAGAGCGAGGACAGACAGTTAGCAGAAAGCCCAGACCGCTTGTAATTTCTGCATAACAAATCAACCTGGCGATTTAAGATTTAAATGTAGATGTCTATTTGAACTTAATCCATGGGAAGCAATACAATGTCCATTATACCAGATAGGAGCTAATTTATACATTTTCTGCCCAGTCTCACGGCACTACCGCCACTATATGGAGCTGAGGCGCATAAGAAATTCTTACACCCCTCAGTACAATCTAGTGTTTCTATGACATATCACCCAGTCTAATAGTGGCACTCTAATGTTGATCTAACCTTTTGCCCCATTTTTTTTTTGTTTCAATGTCATGTTCAAAACACCTTATGCTTTTGTAAAGAGCAACCTTTGTGGGAACTTTGCAACATTGAAACAAACTGTTACAAATCACACTAAAAGAGTCACATACCATTATTCATGACATAGATGTGATTACAAGTACTGTAGCTTGTCTTCTATGCTGCTCCACAAAACTAATTTATTCTTCTTTGTCACAATTATTGTTTCATGTCCTTATTGATCTAAAATCCAGCTAGCCGAAGAGTCCTAATGTCATATGTCAGGTCTGACATCAGGGTTCACCTGCAGATGGCTTTGCTGGTAACGTTGAAGTTGCATCTCCAAGTTCCAGCAAAATGTGTGGAGAAATCATTCATGTAATTCCCAGCGGTGACAGTACCTGACCTTGTTTACTTTGTAAAGTCTGAAGTGGAACTCCATTGAGGACTTTACTTTCAGTCTAAATAAACTAAATACATACCAAGTACATCAAGCTTAATTCTTAAAGCTTTGTGATGTTTAGAAAGCAGCCACAGCCTGCGTAGAAAAGCCTCTCCCATATCAGCATGATGCAGAGAAGGACACCTGCTCTCTGCCATCTGAATCTAACCAATGAACAAGAGCTTTTGTACTTCCTTAATAAATTACACTATCTACAGTATACCCAGGGTGTCTGGTGTCTGTGTCTTAGTCTCCACTGTCGCGATATTGCATCATAATTTGAGTCCACTGGCTTACAGCAGAAGGTGTTGGTACCTGCACCTAAAAAAAGGTCACATTTTCGCAACAATACAGATTGGTTCCCAGCAACTAAAAAAAGGTTTTACTGGCCACTTTTAACATAGGAGATTTTGCTGATAAATCCACGTGGAATGGCTAATTTGTTTAAACAAACCACAGAGGTAAATCCATGTCCCAAGGAGCCTCCATTCCCCATTACAGTGAAATTAAAGTCTAAAGGTTTTAAAGATATTTCAGGTGCTCATTAAATACAATGGATGCTGCTGTTTAAAACTTTTATTTTCCTGCAGAATCAGCTGGTCTTCTGAGCACTGGCCCTGATATCCTGTTTTAGGGTGACTTCTTTCCCATGCCAGGTTGATGTGAAGTGTGTGCTAGTAAGCTATGTGTGTCTCCACAGATACAGCAAGGCAAGCCACTTCCCTGCTCCCTTCTCCTCCCTCCCAGTCTTCTCCCTTCTCCAAGCTAGTAGATGGACAGCTACTGGAGACCGTGATGTCCCTTGTGATCTTGTACTGGACAGGAAGTTCAGGGGAGCCAAGCTGAGAGAGTTGGGACTGTTTGGAAACATGATAACTGTAAGAACAAGGACAAAAATGTAAAGAAATACTTTGCTGGGCAATGTATATTTGTTTGATCTGTGATTCATTATTGAAAACAAGTTTGGGAGTTTAGTACTATATTAAAATTCATGTAGCATTATTCTCCTTTTCCAAATAGTGCTGCCAAACTAGTTTTACTAATTATGTGACAAAAAAGCACTCAAAATAACATCTGTTGGAATAAGGAAAAAGGAAAGCCATGGATAGGTAATACATAGGAGCTCCTTTGCTCAGACCTGTAGAGATTAGTAATTGAAAACGTAAAATGATGTTGCATTGTGTCATTTAATTCATACTAAATACAGTAAGTATAAATAAAAAACAGATTAGAAGGTAAACACAGCTATGGGCAAACATTAATTTTCCATTCCAAACACACTAAGCTGGGGCCATGGCTGAATAATCAAATAGTGGATTCGCTTATACGAGGTTATGAAGCTTTTAATTGAATTTTGAAAATTACAACATGTTTTTTATCATTAGAATGACAGTTCCAAGCTTAGCACAATAGAATGTTTTGGGGACTTTCTTTCACAGTAGAAATGATTATCATTTGTACAGTCATATTGTACACTCATACATTTTAGTTTATAGCATCATACACATGGGTATTGCTTAACTACTTGCCATCCGCCCGTTGTAAATAAACGGACGGACAGCAAGCTCCTATCAGCGGGGCGTCTTAAATGTACAGCTTTTTTTCTGCGAGGGGGCGCGCGCATGAGCAGATTACACTGACAGGTGTACACAGCCGGTAACGGCTGTTACACATACAAGCGATTGGCGCCTCTATAGCTGTCCAATCGCTTGTATGTGCTGCCCTGCCCTTCAGTGCAAGCCCCCCCTCCGCTGCCGTTACCTTTCATCCCGGACCCCACGGTCCCGGTCCCGGGCCCGGGCCCAGCATGGCAACTGTCAGTAGGAAGATGGGAGGGAGTTCCGCATTGTCCTCCTTGCTGATCTCCTCTCTGATCTCAGAATGCGGAAGTGGTGTGTATTACATCACTTCCTCATTCAGCTGTCATTTCTCTGGCTGCTATAGCCAGAGAAGAAGCTGGTGAAGCAGATCTGTGATTTATCAGCTTCTTTGGGGGTCCCCATGTGACAGAGACCCCCTAATGTCATAGAGACCCCTAATGTCTCCATAAAGAGGACCTGTCAGTGTGCCTGTGCTATCACATAGGGGGATTGTTAGCCCACTATGTAATAGCAATAACATTAAGTGCAAAAAAAAGCCACATATAAAAAAAATGTAAACCCCCTCCAACCCCACGTATATGCATATATAAACGTAAATACATGTTGGGTGCGCCAACGCGTGAAAAATTGCGCTGCACATGTTACATGTCACTACGAATGTTGGAGTGTGAGCAATAATTCTAGGGCCATTAATCACTGATATCATTAAACCAATATGCGGTAAAAGCTTTTAAATTGTCGCCTATGGCCAATTCTGGCCATAGGTGTGTTTTAGATTTTTTTTGCGGGTGCGCGCAATTTTAAGGCTTGACAAGTTTGGTGTCTATTTACCCGACGTGACCCCGACTTTTATATTTTACCAAAAATATGGGTAATAATAAATGTTTTATAATTTATTATAGGGGAAACAAATTTCTTTAAAAAATTTTGGGTAATTTTTCCTTAATATAGTAGAAAATAAAAACTCAGTGGTGATTAAATACCACCAAACGAAAGCTCTATCTGTCCCCAAAAAATGGTATAAAATTCATTTCGGTACAGCGTTGCATGACGGAAAAAATGTCAGTCAAAGTACTGCAGCGCTGAATACTGAAAAATGGCCTGGCCAGGAAGGGGGTGTAAACGCTTGGTAAGCAAGTGGTTAATGTATTTTGTTTTTCTTAAGATGCTGTTTTCACCTTTTCAGTCATCTCAGTGCTGCTGGTGTCCTTCAGACTGTTTTAGTCACTTACTGTCTACACTTACTGGCTGCACATCATTGTTCTGGACCGACTTGCTGATGGTGACAACTACGGATCATACCTACGCAATGTGTCAGCATGGCCGCTTGTAGTACCCAACAAGGGCGCATGTAACAATGTAGGAGCACAGTTGAGACCGTTGTCACTCTGTGACGGGCCAGGGCCAATTAGGGGGCCACAGTGCTATGACATTGGAGAGGGACAGTGAGTGAGCAAAAAGGAAGGTTTTTTTTATTGCAGAATAGCACGGTCTGCATTAAGTGGGGATGGGGGAGCAGAAGGGGAAACTTTCCCCAAGCAGCATTTTTACGTAGGGGAAGAAGCGCTGGGAGCTTGCCGGAGCTTTGTTCTGCGGCTGCCCAATTGGCAGGAGTGAAGTCACCAATGTAGGAAAAATTTTTCTTTCCAGGTACACCACTGACACGGAGCATTTTTTACTTCCAGTAACACCACTGAACCAGGGGCATTATTTCCTTGCAGTGACACCACCGATGCAGGGGCATTCTTTTCTTCTAGTAACACCACTGACGTAGGGGCATCATGTCCTTGCAGTGACACCACCAACTCAGGGGCATTTATTTTTCAGTGACACCACTGACGTAGGAGCATTTATTTATTTTCAGTGACACCACCAACAAAGGGGTATTATTTTCATAGGGATATTTTTTCCACACATCAATACCAGGGCATTTATTTATTCATCACTAATAGCCCCATATTTTATTGTGGGACAAAGCATGCACTATTTTTAAACTTACATACATTTCACTGTGCCACTATTAACCTTACCCCCTGCTCCATTGGGGAAGGGCATAGTTTGGCACATTCACCCTGGGCACTTGTTGGCTGTCAGCATGTGCAATTCAGTGTACAATCCTGGCATCTTCGGGGTGCCAGGATGAATGAACTGAATGCATGCACAGGGGTTATGTAATCCAGGGCAGGCTAATTATGATGTCTGAAGGTCCTGAACCCGTAAGAAGCTAGAGGGAAGATGTCGATGTCAGTAAGTAAGTTCCGCTTTCAGTGCATCTTTTACTTTTGCCCTAAATGGGCAGAGGAAAGGTGCACTTTAAAGACTACAGAAAGTCTACTGCTTTTAATAGCACGAATACTGTCTAGTAGACTTGCAGTGAGTAAAAAATTGGCAATGCACAACCATTGTGCAGCACTACTAAGCAGGAAGCAGAACTTGTATAAGTAATAATCAAATATGGCTACCCATACTTACATATCTAATTAAAAACTATACTTAGAAACAAGGTTTCCAGTACATTTCAGTAAAGAGCTGTTTAAACAGGGTCTGCTCTATCTTCAATTGGGTTTACAGCTTATCTAAATAAAAAGAGCAAAAATGTAATATACCAGCCCTTAAATGTGGTGGCTGCATTATTCTATTTTACCTTTATTTTCACCTGGTGATCCGGCCAGTAAGGCCCCGTTCACACCTGACCGTTTTGTAGCGCATCCTACGCCCAACGAACGCTTTACAAAACGGTCCAAAATATAAATAGCATTACAGTCAATGGTCTCGTATTTCCGCCCGTCCCTACCGCGCTACAAAACGGCCCACGCCTGAAAAGGTCCAGGAGCTTCTTTGCGGCTTATTGGATTGTACTCCATTACAATGAATGGAACAGAACAACAATAAGCACTATTGTTTATGTACTAACCTCTTTATGGACATGCGGGTGTAGTTGAAGAACTTCTCCTCATGTCCACGTAGGGTCTGAAACATAGCCCAAAATTGGCCTCTTTCCTCACGGTTGGCTATTACCGGATGGATCCAGAATCTTCGCCTACTGTCCCTCCTTCTCCACAATGCTATCAAACGCAGTGCTGCAACGACTGCTGCAGTCCTCCTACGTCTGGTCAGCTCCATATGTCACAAATCAATCAAAACTGCTCTCTGCAAAAGATAATCCACACACCTCACTGTCTTTTGCAAAAAGGAAGGGGAGATGCTGCGTCTCAGGAAGTCTTTTTCATTGGACGCTTGTGGAAAAACAGGAATTCTTCTTCATTGGATACCTCTGTTGCTGCTCCAAAACGCGCGTGCATCGCGCGTTTCTAAAATACAAAAACGCGCTAAAAACGCGCCAAACGCGCGTGTGACGAGCTTAGGAAAAATGCCCAGGTGTGAACAAGGCCTAAGTCTGTTATTTTCCAACTGCCTTTACAGAGCCAAATGTCCAGAAAAAGTGGCACATAGTGGGTTGAAACAAACAGTTAACACTGACAGGGGTGCTCACACAGCTTTTATTCATTGAAGTTTAAAAAAGAAAACCGTTGTTGTAACTGCTTGAAAAATGTTAGCTGGAGTTTGGATTTAGTTTGTTAGTCCATCTAAATCTGCGAGTCCATCTAACACTACCCCTCCTCAGGGTGACAATGCTGCTGTCCAAGGGTGGCTTTTGCTCCTCCATAGAGCGGAGCCACCCTAAAACCTCCCAACTGTCATTCATTTGGAATCAAATTTCTCTGTCCCTCTTTCCTCCTCAGTTGTTCCTCTTTTTGGTCTGATATACAGATTTCTAGGGTTCTATTTAACTACCAAAATGGTTATTCTGCACCAAAACCTTTACCTTGCCTTTTAATTATCTTGTTACTTATTTCGATTATCTTGTTTGCTATTTCGAAAGCCAGTATAAAGGAAAAGTAATGGTGAAACAAAATCAATTCTGGGTTTAACAAATCATTTTTGACATATAAATTCTTAACTGGGAGCATGGCAGGGGTGTGTCCATTATCTGAATACATTGTGCTGGAAGATGTCCCTCTTTCTCATCTCAGAAAGTTGGGAGGCATGAACATGAAGCATGTTACTGGTTGAAGCACCAGGTGAAAAGAAAAGGAATAAAACTTAAACAAAAAAAATGAATGCAGCCACCATATTAAAAGTGACAATAAACTCAGGAGTTAAGTCTTAAGATTGCATTTGGGTACCTTAACTATAAATATACTATACCTTTGTGTGCATCTGCAGATCCTCAAATCATCTCTGAATTGGTGCTGACACCGTCCTTCCTTCTGGAGGTTGGCTACTTTTCTTCCCCATGGTCCCTGTGTGTGCGCTGTAAAGTAGCCACCGCTCCAAGCTCGCTCCTGTGATGGACTACAATCTCAATACAAATTAATAAACTAAACATGAGATTGGAGTCCATCACAGAATCGGGCTTGGAGCGGTAACTGCTTTACAGCACCCGCAGGGACCCAGGGGGAACAAAAGTAGCCACCCTCCATAAGGAAGGACAGTGTCAGAGATGATTTGAGGATCTACAGATGAGTGATACACAAATAAGGTACAGTATTGTTAACAGTTAAGGTGCTTGAATGCATTTTTAAGATTTAACTCCTGAGCTTAGTGTCACTTTAAGCATTGGTAAGCTGCAATATATGACATTTTTGTTTTGGGGTTTAGATATGCTTTAACATTTGGTTGCTAGACCCATTACAGAGATACAAGGTCAGTCGCAGCAGACTGTGGCTTTTCTAGCTAAATGCAGTGTAAAATAAAAATGAAATCGTAAGCCACTGTAACTTTATCATAAGCACTTGGATACAGAATGGCTCTGGGAAACAGAAGCAGCAAAGCAGAACAGATATTTGACATGAGTTACCAGGCAGGGATTTATGTTCTATATTATTTTTTATTAAGCTTTGTCTTCTAGTTTGAGCTCAGTTAGCTCTGACCCAGAATAGCAATATGGAAATTGAAGCCCTTAGGTGAACAAACACAGGTCAGTGGGCCTCAACATGTCAAACAACAGGCCAGGGTTTGCGTTAAACACGTTTGCTATGATCTGGTTGTTCCCCCAGGTTATTCATCTTAAACCAAATAGCATAATTCAGCAAATCAGATTTAGGTGAAATTAGCTTTCATGCCTTTCCGATGAACACAACTGATTTATCTGCTAAAATTGATATCGCACTAATCGAGAATCGCACTATTATTTACAGGTAAAATAAAGACTGCATGTATTTATACAATGCAAATTCATTCTAGATTATAGAATTACAAGGAATCTGGGACTCACAGCATCTGTTCCCATGAGTGGATATTTCATGTATAACCATGAAGTGTGTTCTGATTGCTGACTAACTAAATTCCCCCTGATATTTGTTCCTTGCATGTGAAATCACATTACACATATCTGTGCTGCTTCTATAAATAAACACGTGTGAATCTGTGTGACCCTTTCACAGCTTTTATTTTATTGTTGGATATTTTTATTAGATTGATCTAATCCATGACAACGATTTTTAGGAAACAAGAACACGGATTTAGCTCTGTGCAATTGAAAACTGCATAAACCCATGTGAAAAACAGTCAGTTCACGATTACCACACTACCATTCGACTATATCTCAGCTGAAAACCCTAATTTAGTGCTCTTAACAATACGATTACATTATGGATGCTTATTTTTATTTCTTTAAATCGTGTCCAAAATTGGAAGGATACAATGTATGTAAAGCCGCACTCAACAGCCAGGACCTTGATGTAAAATCCATAGGCTGTGACATGTTTCGCCAAAAAGGCATAATCATAGATGTTTCGCCAAAAAGGCTTAAACATAGATTATGATTAAGCCTTTTTGGCGCAACACGTCAAAGCCTATGGATCTTGTCATGCTTGTAACATTGTAGATTCCTGGGAATAAACCTTTTTACATCGAGGTCCTGGCTGTTGAGTGCAGCTTTACATACATTAGATTACTGGTGACGGCCGTGATGCGCCTTTGTCGGCCGGCAACCGGCATTTTGGATGGGACTGATGAGTTTGGGCATAGGAATGTGAAGGGTGTCTTTTTCACCTTTTTAAGATTGAAGGCATTTTTTTTAAATGGTTGTGCATTCCTTTTTGCTACCAGTCATACCAATTTGCGTGTTGCCCCCTGTCCAGTATGACACATATGGGCTGTGAGGGCCACGGGACACTCTGCAAAGTGAAGGGATGTTCCTGCAGAAAAGGCGGAGCTATATCCATAGCAGCCAATATATATTTTGATTTTTTTCACTAAAGCACATTATATATATATATATATA
>NW_017307168.1:453712-543325 GCF_000935625.1 Nanorana parkeri | reverse complement strand
AGGACACACCTCCAAATCATTGGATTCAGGTGTTCCGTGAAATTTCCTTGCTACTAAATATTCCAGGGTCAACTGTTAGTGGTATTATAACAAAGTGGAAACAACTGGGAACAACAGCAACTCAGCCACAAAGTGGTAGGCCATGTAAAAGGACAGAGCGGGTTCAGCGCATGCTGAAGCATAAACCCAGACACGTCCATCAAATTGCCATCAAATTGCCATCAAAGTCCACTAGCGGCATGCTTTACACTTTGCACTGGACTTGGTGATGTAAGACTTGGATGCAGCTGCTCGGCCATGGAAAAACATTCCATGAAGCTCTCTACGCACTGTGGTTGTGCCAATCTGAAGGCCACACAAAATTTGGAGGTCTGTAGCTATTGACTCTGCAGACAGTTGGCGACTTCGGCGCAGTGTGCGCTTCAGCATGTATAATACCACTAACAGTTGACTGTGGAATATTTAGTAGCAAGGAAATTTCACGGAACACCTGAATCCAATGATGTGGAGGGGTGTCCCAATACTTTGGGCAATATAGTCTCTCTCTAAACACTAGTGATTACAGATTCATTTATTACCATCTACCATAATTTTCTTGCATAAAAAAACCTGTGCAGCCAGTGTGTCGGTGTAAATGGCCTGACCTGATTTTCTCTATAGTTATCTACTGCTGAGGTCTCATAACATTGTACAATTAACTGTCATTTCAGGAACACACAGCATCCTCTCAAACCAGGCAGTTTTTTACATCTGCTGCCTATCTATATAGCCATATGCACTATATGCATGTCTGTACAGTATAACATATAGACAGACAGATATAGATACAGATGCAGCAAGCCACCTCAGGGAGCTCTCTCCTGCCACTTCTATTGTCGTCTACTTGATTGTATGTGGTAATTACAGAGTTGCCAGGGAAACTGCCTTACTGATACCCAGAGTTATTTGGAGCATCTCTTACAACGTAAAGGTTGGGTGAAAAGGAACAATGTGTATCTGTTGTGTCTTAGATGTATTGACATACTATGCAGCTATGGAGTTATTGCATGGTTTTTGGAATCTTAGCTAGTTTAAAATCAAACTGAATCTCTAAATGTGACCATATTGTACAGAATAAACAGGAGTGTGTAGTATGCACTGACAACAAGACTCGGGCATTTCTAGGTTCCTAAAAGGCTTGGGGCACTCCTTGGCTTCCTTGATAAAAATGTTAAACGGTTTGTGGTACACCATAATAAAAAAAAAATGGTTGAAGATATTTTTTATTTCTCATGACTGAAAATCAAATCAAATGTATGATATTGCTTTTTTTTTTAAATAAATAATAAATGAATTAAAAGAAATTATGTTTCAAAAACCTGCATATAACATATATCATTGTAAAATGAAACAAAGCTGTTTGTGCTTTAACCATAGGCTAATATTGTTTAGGGAAAAATAAATATGCATTGTGGGGTTCAGTTAAATGTAGAAACCAAGTGTCCAACTAAACATGCCAGGTCCTATAATTATTTAACCAACATGATTCTAAAAAATTGTGAGGGGGAAAATGCAGTTACTCATGATGGTAAAAATGGATGACCAAGGTCAAAGAGTTACGCTGCCCTTCGTCTATCTTCTGAATCAACACCGGTTGCCTTTCTTGGAGGACTGTTTGACATGCTTGAAAGAGTTTCAGGAAGGGATCTTGTTACGTGGGGGTGATTTCAATCTGGCCCTAGACCCCCTGTTGGACACCTCTAGATCCTCATCCCATCTCTCCTATCCATGTCTCTAACAAATCAAATGTGTTTACAATCAGTACGGCTGGCTGATGCGTGACAAATCCAGTACACAGATGTTAGGAGTGACACTTTCTTCTCTACCCCACATCAATCCTATTCTCAAATTGACTACCTCATGGTTTTCCATAATGCTCTTCCCTTAGTGCTCTCAACCTCTATTAAGACCGTCATAGTCTCTGACTATGTGCACATTGGTGCCCAAATTGGGTCTAGCCACCTCAAGAGCTTGGTATTGGAAACTTAAAGTGACTTGCTAGCAGTGATATACTGTATGTAAAAAAAAAAAAAAAAGAGAGACTTTCATACCACTTTAATGATTCTCTCTTCCACGAGGGCCCTCTTCTACAAGAGCTCACGGACAATCTTATGATGTTTTTGAGGACAACGAGGGACCAGATGCTTCCCACTTAATGGCATGGGAAGCCCACAAATGTGTGATGCAGAGGATCCTCATTCAGAAGGGGTCAGAACTGAACAAAGCTAGGTTAATTCAATTTGCCATAACAAGCTCTCTCCCCCTTGTAATTTTCTGCAGCCCCTCCAAATTGCTAATGAGTTTCTTTGCCCATGCTTATACAGGGGACTGCCCATGCATGTTACCTCTTCTGATTAGCTGCAGCTTTGGACAGGAGAACCACTTTCTGGGTTAGATTGAGAACTATATGGGAGATTTTGTACCAAAAACTTAAGACTGGATTCGCCACTAGTCTCGATTCACCCATTCATTTTTATGATGGCTCTTTAGTTTAACATACGCCTTTGCATTTACTAAGAAATGAATCCCTTATTTTTGATATACTTGAAGTGATGTTTGAGAAGGCAATGCTGTACTTTGCAAGGATTCCTAATAACCATACAGTGATGCATCAGATGTCACATAGCATGCATATTAAACAGGTATTTCTCCCTCTAAATATACATGGGAGGCTGGACCCCCTCCTTCACTGCTCACATGCAGAGCCCTGTCTCTCAGCCGAAGATAGCTGAATGGAAGCTGCTTCCTCTCTCTGTCTATCACTATGTGATGCCTGGAAATTGAATATATAATTAACACACATCTTCCCCTCTCTCTCCCTCTCTCTCTTCATGTGTATATAATATTATAGGAATTCTGACTTCTTGGCACCTGCTGCCTGATCAAAGCTTTTCAAAACATTTTTGGGCTTTATTTAGACTTTGAAAAGGAAGGCTAATACACCTGTATAACAGCCCAAGATGAATCAGAAAATATTTTTTTTTTATCTTGTTTCTTCTGTTCTAATGATCTAAATTTGACAGTATTGTCTAAAGTGAGTGTGAAAAGTGAAGAAGAAGAAGAAGAAGAAGATCCAATTTTCCTCTGTAACAGTAATATGCAGAAGAAGCATCTTAGTTCACCTATAATATTTTCCAGAAATACTGAACTAGTGTTTCATAGTTCTACCTGTGATTTATAGTGTACATGTCTTGCATATTAAAATAAACCTTATATTTATTTATTTTTCAAAAACACAGACATGTTAATAATTTCTTAGGCCCCTTCACACTGTTACATTTCATTGAGGTGCAACTTTAAGGCACATGCCTTAAAGTGCACTCATGCCCAGACTATGGACAATAAATTATTTATATATTATAAGTAGCAAAATACAACAAGCAAATAACAAGCAGAAAAACTAACGTTTTGAAACAAGCCATCCCTGATCTCTTGTACTGTGAAGTTATTCATTCTAAAAGGTGCCCACACACCTTGCGATAATCGTACGTTAATCGCGGGAAATCCCGCGATCATACGATTATCGTAAGGTGTGTGGAAGCTGTGCGACCTCTACTACTGTAAGGTCGCACAACTTTTATCTTACGGACATGTTCGAAAACCCGCCGGGAATCGTACGATTTTCGGCGGGTGTGTAGCATGTTCGTAAGATAAAAGCCGGACGGGCCGGTGTGCACAAGCGCACACTACACGTTCGGCATTGTGGTCATCGGAAGCCCGCCCCTCAGCGGGGCAGGCTTGCGATCATCGCAAATACGTTTTTTTAAATTACCTTACAACCATCGCAAGACAAAAGTCTTGCGATGGTTATAAGGTATGTGCCCAAAGAGTTTCAAAGATCATAGCAAAGACCCTAGAGTATGGTTTCAATCAATTAACAACTTGGAAACATCTGCTGTTCATTTATATTAGGCTGCCAAGATTATGCTGCAAAATAAATTTAAAAAACTGAAACGTTTTGGAACACTTTGGAACTCTGACAATGAATTTCAATGCTCTGTGTGCTCTGTGCGGGCGAGAGAGAAGCCGTCACAGAAGCCAAGCTTGCGGTAGGAGAGCGCTGTGAGAGGCCGGCATCTCTCCTCCCACACTGCTCAGCCTCCTATCACAGATCGGCAGAGCAATGTGTGGGCGGAGACAGCCAGCGCTGTCACAGCACGCTGAGCTCCTCTCGCCCAGCCTCCTGTGACAATGTGTCAGTAAGGAGAGCGAGTGCAAACACTCAGCCATCAGTGCTCACTAATTGAGGACAATGAGAATTGGTTACTATATCCTCAATTATGAATGAATGGGAAGTGATCTAAATCACCTCCTGTTCATTCATGATTGTAGTTATAGTAAACACACTATGTCCTCATGTTATGGATGAACAGGAATACGCAGCATAGAGGATTCCTGTTCATTTATAACAGGGGCTGCAGAAAAAGAGATTGAGGACTCAATCTCTCAATCTCAAGATTGAGGACTGTGTCCTCAATCTCTTTTTCTAGTTTAGACCCCTAATATTTTTCTAAAGCCATTAAAAGTTAAGTAAAAAATAAAAATATTTAATAAAAAATGAATCAATAAATAAAAACATTCCAAAGTTTATAAAAAATAAATTAAATTAAAAAAAAATTAATTTGAAAAAGTTCAAATAAAAACCATTTTCGGTTTTGGCCTGACATTCTTTTTTATTTTGGTGCAACTCTAATACTTACAGCTACAGCGGTGAATGTGTAATTGTTTTACAGCAATTTTACTTTGTGTTCAAAATATGTAAACAACTTTAATGTGCATCATCTAGGCACAGGTTTATTTTAACATGCTGTATTTCACATGTTAATGTGTATTGTGTTGAGGCAGTACTTTTATTTTGGAAAAAAGGAACTGACCTTTATCATTTTTTTGATGCAACACAACTCAACACACAGTACGTTTCATTGTGATGCGCTGCAACCAGGGTCGTTGCTAGACTATTTTTCACCCTAGGCAAGACCAGCTACTTGCACCCCGCCCCCCTCCCCCCAAAAGAACTTCAACTTATTTAAAAGATGGCAGATGGCACAAATGGCACTTTTTTATTATTTCACTGTGTGCCATTATAAAAAAAAAATTCCAAGATGTCACCATTAAAAAAAAAAAGATAATTTCCAGTCCAAATACTGAATGATCTTTTATCATCTAAGCAGTGGCATAGAGTGGGTTGTCAGCACCCACAGCCAGGCAAGTATTGCACCCCCCACTCCAATAATGTGTACCTCCTTCCCTGCACCCTGACACTTTGCATTGCCCAATAATGCCTGCACCCCAATAATGTGTAACCCCCTCCCCCTGACACTCTGCACTGCCCAATGATGCTTGTACCCCTACAATGTGTAACCCCCTCATCCTGACACTCGCTGCTGCTCAATATTGCATGCACCACAAGTATTTTAGTTAATTAATTATTCATTTATATTTTAATAATTAACAATTCATTATTCTTGGGCAGCACAGAGTGTCAGGGTGCAGGGGAGGGGGTTACACATTAGTGGGCAGCACAGAGTGTCAGGGTTCACAGGAGGAGATTACACATTATTGGGGTACAGGCAGGTGTCAGCTCATTATGAGGGGCAACATGACACACTTACTGAGCACCCCTATCATACACGATGTATGGAGAGAAGATTCAGGGCCCCCATTAATCAGGGGAGATCTGTGGATGTGTCCTATATACTGCCTGCATTGGCCCATATACAATATAGGGGGTATATATAATCAGGGCTAGATTAATGTAGGGGCGGATGGGGGCTGCCGCTCCAGGCCTGCCCCTGCAAATAGGTCTGGCCAACCCGGATCGCCTCGGTATCCGGGCTGGTGACCGACCGCAATCAGCCAGCCGCAGCCCTCTATTCAGGCATTATAGAGGGCCCCTCGCTCCTCACTAATATGCTCGAATAGACGGCCTCTGCCTGATTGCATGCTGTCGCTGCCTGAATAGAGAGCCACACCCAGTCATCAAGCATATCTGGTAAGCCCACATGACAACCCAGAGCCCCTACTGACCACTCAGAGCCCCTACTAACCGCTCCGGAGCCTCTACTGACCGCCCGAAGCCCGCACTGACTGCCTGGAGCCCGCTGAGCCCGCACTGACCACCCAGAGCCCGCACTGACCACCCAGAGCCCGCACTGACCACCAGAGAGCCTGCACTGACCCCTGAGAGCCCGCATTGGCCCGTGAGAGCCCGCATTGGCCCGTGAGAGCCCGCACTTGCCACCTGAGAGCCGCACTGACCACCAGAGAGCCTGCAATGACCACCAGAGAGCTCCCACTGGCCCCCTTAGTGCCCACACTGGCCACCTTAGAGCCTTACAGCCTTCTTGGAGCCTGCACCGCCCCCCCCGGAAACCCCGCACAGCCCTCCGGAGACCCTGGAGACATCAGGCTGTGAACCCGGAACAACAAAGAGTATGTAGCTTCATAGTATTCTGCATTGCTGTATAAAGTATGGCTGGGATTTATAGTGCTCTATAGCTGATGGTATTATTCTGCAGTGCTTAATATTGTTTTGCTGGGATTTGTAGTACTCTATAGCCGGTGCCATTCTGCATTGCTATATACTGTATTGCTGCGATTTGTAGCCCTCTATAGTTGGTGGTATTCTGCATTGCGGTGTAATTTATTGCTGGGATTTGTAGTCCTCTATAGTTGGTGGTATTCTGCATTGCTGTATAATGTATTGCTGAGATTTGTACTCTCTCTACAACTTGGAGTCAGTGGCAGATCTACCAGGCTCACAGCTGCATCCGTGACAGGGCCCTGGCACTCCACCACTGACTCCAAGCTGTAGAGTGACTACAAATCACAGCCGGACAGGGGAAGAGGGCCCTGGTGACCGTCGACATTTCCATAAAAAGGCCCACCGAAATCCTCAGCACCAGACTCGTGGTGCTCTTAATCTGGCTTTGTATATAATATAATATGTGGGTAGATACAGAGATTGGGGAAGCTGGCAGACACACAGCACACAGCAGTGCTGTAACAGCACTGAACGGCCCCCACAGTGCCCCTAAAAATGTTGCGCCCGGATAAAGATACACCAATACCATTTTTTCCAGACCGAGTATGAGTACCGATACTTTTCCTCAAGTACTCACCGATACCGATTGTGATATCTTTTTTTTAGTGTCATGTACAGTTTTACAGATACAGACTAATGATTTTAGGACAGCGGTGACATGTTAGGGCCCCGTCGCAGCTGCGACCACTGCAACCCTGGTAGTTCTGTCACGGACTCCAAGCTGTAGAGGGACTACAAATCCCACCAATACATTATACAGCAATGCAGAATGGCACGGGCTATAGAGGACTACAAATCTTAGCAATACAATTTACAGCAATGCAGAATAATACCATCAACTATGGAGGACTACAAATCCAAGCAGTACATTATACAGCAATGTCGAATGGCAACCAGCTATAGAGGACTACAAATCCCAGCAATACATTATACAGCAATGCAGAATAATATGAAGTTGCATACTCTGTGCTGCTCCGGAGTGCCGGGCTGATGTCACCAGTGGAGGATCCTCAGAGAGCTGTGTGGGGTCTCATCAGGGATGTGCAGGGTCTCACCAGGGCTGTGCGGGGTCTCAGGTGGGCTGTTTGGGGTCTCACCAGGAAAGTGCTTGGTTTCCACTAGAGCTGTGCAGGGTCTCATAGGTGGTGGGATTCCCCTGGAAGGAGTAGAAGGAGATGTGCAGTCTGCGCTGTAAACAGGCTCTGCAAGGTCCCCAGAAGGCTGCTGTGGTTTTTAGTATTAGGCTATTTTTTCATTGCTTTTGAAATTGCCCAGTATCGGCACCAATGCTTATACTGGTATCGGTGCATCCCTAGCACAGGGCCGCCGCCCACCGGCAAGGAAGCCGCTTGTCAAGGCTGCGTCCCAGGCAACTGCCTAGTTTACCTACCGGCAGCACCAGCTCTGGCTACAGTGCAGGTCTGCTGGCACC
The DNA here is from genome assembly GCF_000935625.1 of Nanorana parkeri. NCBI lineage: Eukaryota > Metazoa > Chordata > Amphibia > Anura > Dicroglossidae > Nanorana > Nanorana parkeri. Next base: position 535,310 of record NW_017307168.1, on the reverse strand, counting down.
TAGTCTAGTTGTTCTGTGGTATGCAATGAGACGCTTCCGAGATCATTCAGAATTTGACAAGTGCATTTGACCTGTAGTTGACCTTCTTCTGACCTGCATTTGATCTGCTTCTAGTTGATTCCTATAGACTTGCATGGGAATTCAAAACCTGCTTGAAGCAAACAAAAGCCCATCAACATAGGCCTTAAAGTAGGCAGTCTGAAAGAGTGATGTTGTGCAAGGGACAGTGCACCATAGCAACCAACCCTCTCTTTACAGAAAAGCTCCAGTCCAAGCAGTGGCGTCACAAGGGGGGTGCGGCCCGCACCCGGGTGACACCATTGGAGGGGTGACACCAAAATGACTCAGTCATTTTGGTGTCACCTCCACTCTGAAAAGTCGGGCGCTTGGTCATGGACCGAACGCCCGACGGTATCAGGAGAGAGGAGGGGACCCGGCGGCATAACTTATCCCGCCGGGTGACTGTCCCCTCTTCTCTCTGCCAGCGTCCATCACCAAGATGGCCGCCGGCAGGTATCAGAGTACTGCCGCGCGTGCGCGATGACGCCATCGCGCAAGTGCGTGGTGACGTCACGCGCCTGCGCAGTGACGTCTCGAGGGGGTGACACTTGGTTAGCGCTCCGGGTGTCACCCAGCCTCGGGACGCCCCTGAGTCCAAGCAACAGCTTTGCCTCAATTTCTGATTGATGATAGAGGGGTCTCTTAAGCTGCCCATACACCTTACAATGTATCTGCATATTTTCTGTGGTCAGATGGAAAAAGTGCAACAGATTGGCCCAGGTGGAGATTACTCCATCCACACAGTTAAGTGTAGATGGAGGAATCTGTTGCACCTTTTCCATCTGACCAGAGAAAATCTGCAGATAATTGTAAGGTGTATGGGCAGCTTTAATAAGAAGAAAATTAGCAGCTCTTCTAATTCAGATACCCAGAATAATGTGTTGTCTATGCCTGTCCTGATTTAAAGCAAACCTGTATTTTTTCCTGTACAGAGCATAGCTAAAGGTTCCCTAAATTGCAGCTCCACCAGCAACTTCTGGAAAGAAATTACCAAGTACAGCTGGGTATATAGGAGCATATAACTCATTCCACTTTCTTTCATGTGACAGTGATGGTGTATTGTGATTGGGTCAGTTTTGTCACAGGCATGGACCAGCAGAACAGTGAAATAGCATATGCTGTTGGGGAAAGGGGTAATGAGGCAAACTTGTCACTGGGAGTCATTGGAACCATGCTGTTTCTTTGCACAACCCTACCACTCACAGCTTTAACAGTGATCTAATGTTTTTTATGCTTTCACATATGTGTTACTATTAGGGCCATTATCTGAACCCATCACAATCCTAGTGCTGCAGCTGCCACCCTAATAAGTATAGAGTGCTTAGTGAACTGTAATTCAGACAGCTGCTATTCTTTTATTTTTTTAAGGATGTGTGTCATTAAAGTAAACCCTCTATAACAGAAATATGGGGGCTTTCGTTGCTCAAAGTGACACTAAACTCGGGAGATAATAGTAATAACAACGAACTTAAACGCATTTTTTAAATGTAACAAAATTTTAGCTTATATGTGTATCACTCGGCTGTAGCTCTTCAAATTATCTCTGAATAGGTGCTGACACTGTCCTTCCTTCTGGAGGGTGGCTACTTGTCTTCGCAAAGCTCACTCCAAGCTTGCTCCTATGATAGACCATAACTTCAATACAATTTAGCTAACTAAATGTAAGATTGTAGTTCATCACGGGAAGTAGCCACCCTCCAGAAGGAAGGACAGTGTCAGCATGCATTCAGAGATGATTTAAGGATCTGCAGCTGAATGATACACAAATAAGATACATTTTTGTTAAAGTGATATTAAAGTCAAAGGATTTTGAGCTATTTTAAGTGCTGATAAAATCACTTAAAATGAATGCTGCTCCTTAAAGGTTGAAAGTTATAGTTTCCTGCAGAATCAGATGGTTCCCTGGGCAGTGGTCCGGACTGCCTGTTTTCGAGTGACTCCTTTCCTAAGCAGAGTGCTATGCAGTCACCCTTGTGTGTTCTAGTAAGCTGTGTGTGTCTCCACCAACACACAGACACAGCAAATCAAGCTACTTCCCTCCCCCCTGGCCCTCTATCCTCCCTCCACCTTTCTCCAAGCTAGTGGATAAACTGTTACTGGAGTCTGCTCTGTTTTTTGTGATCTTGTACTGTACAGGAAGTTCAAGGAAGTTGAGAGACTTAGGCTGGGTTCACACCTAGGCGTACCGAATATGCGCGTTCGCCGCGCGTTTTTACAGCGATTTGCAGTAAAAAACGTGCGACAAACGCGCGTTTCCGAGGGCTATCCGGCTGTATCCTAATGCATACGCGCGGCAAATACTCTCCAAAGAAGCTCCTGTACTTCTTTGGGCGTAGGGCGTTTTGCAGCGCGTTCCTACTCGCTATAAAACGCCCAGGTGGGAACCATGCCCATAGGCAACCATTGTTTTTCACATGTTGAGCGTTTTATAGCGCGTAGGAACGCGCTGTAAAACGCCCAGGTGTGAACCAGCCCTTAGAAGCAGCTGTTCAGAAACATGATGATTGTAAGCGTTTGGGCACAAATGTAAATCAATGCTTTGCTGGGCAATGTATATTTGTTTGATCTGGATTCATTATTGGAAAAAGTTTGAAAGTTTAATACTATGTTAGACTCTAGCTTACAGTACTATAGTTATACATTTGTGAAAATTGCTTTTCTTTATGTCTGAATCAGCCTCCCAACTGAATTCTGAATTATAGAAAAGCCAGAGCATGTGCTATGCCCTCCCTCTTAGCAATGAAGTGGTTTGTAGAGTACTACCAGAATTGCAAACTGGCATGTGGGGGTGGAAGAAATGGGGGTTATAATGTCTTGCAGAGTTGATGCCCAACAAGTGTTGGGTCTCCCACCGAGAAATGGCTTAGAAGGCTACAGCTGGCGGGATACTGAGACGCCGCAGCTGAAACAGATCGACAATTATGTCTGGATCTGTCCAGCTGCGTGAGTGACAGCTGGCTCTGCCTATCTAGAGGCGGAGCCAGCTGTACCTGCCCAGTCCGTTCCGCCAGTCAGCGCTGGAGGATCGGAGCGGGGAGGGGGGAATCCAGCCACTTCCCTGTCACGACAGAGGGCCGTGACAGTATCGAGAAGTGAGCGAACGCCGGTATGTGTTCGCTCACTTCCCGATCTGCTGAGCGTACTAAGGAAGAAAGGGAGTTATAATGTCTTGGAGAGTTGATGTTGGGTCTCCCACTGAGAAATGGCTTAGAAGGCGCATGAAGCTGGCACTGGCCTGAAAAGAACACCGCGTCCCACTACTAAAAATTGGAAAGGATTGGGGAGGGGATTTCTATGGTAGGACTGACAATGATGGGCTATTTCTGTGGGCAATAATATATGTGGAAGTGCCAAGATAATGGTAATAGCACAATCATTAAAGGAGAACTATGGGGTTAGGGCTTTTCCCCATAGTTCTCCTAAGGGTAACGGGAGGACGCTAGTTTGTGCTACTACTGAGACGCCGCAGTATACCGCGAGCTAGAGCTCACGGTATACTGAGACGCCGCAGCTGAAACAGATCCCGACAATTTTGTCTGGATCCGCCCAGCTGCATGAGTGACGGCTGGCTCTGCCTATCTAGAGGCACTGTTTTTAAATATATGCTATAATTATGCTTACATTCTTAGAACTATGAGGTGAGTGAAAAGCACTCACCTCATAGTTCTCCTTTAAGCTGCACCCAACATTTAGTACAATGTAGCCACAGTCCTTTTTCGCCACTGCACACTGAGCACACTGAATCCTAATCCTTTTCCTTCCTACTCTCCAGGTGTCTCTCTCTTTCTTTCCCAAGTTTTGATGTCGGAAGGTATGCAGGTGTGAATTCAAAACACCAAGTTAACCATTTGGACATTCTCACTTTTTTCACACTCACTGTTGTGAACCCAGGCAGATTACTTGTTGTGGTTATTGTTAACCTTTACATATTGTTAACATACTGTTTATAATACAAATATGATGTCACTTGGTAGGAATTCTGCCTTATTCATCCGTATATGTACATTTATTTTCTTACTAATTGTTTCTTTATACGGTGTCTCTGCTTTTACTATAACTTGAGTTTGAGGATTGGGGACTTTGCTCACCCACTTATAGCCCTAGCACCCAGGGGCCTGCAGGTTGCCAGCCCTTCCAGGTCAGCAAGGGGGCCCGGGCTAGGGTTGGAAGCTGCCACTACTCTACTACTGCTGGTAGTCGACTGCATGCTGCAGTTTGTGTCCCCTCTGATCCCATCTGCTCTACCCCGCATGTATCGGCAGAAGCAGCAATCCAGCTGCCGACGCCCAGCAGGGAGGGGAGAGCAGTGACACAAGAAGTCAGGATGCCGGGTGGGGCTGTCAGGATGGAGAGCGGTGCAGTGCCAGGCAGAGCTTCAGGATGCCGAGTGGTGATCAGCATATTAGTAAATAACTGAGGACATAGTAAGCTTACTATGTCCCCAGTAATGAATGAGCCTGGGTACTGATAGCTTCCTGTTCATTCAGTGCTGGGGCTGCAAAAATGGAGATTGGAGACTCTGGGGGTGATTTACTAACCTAAACACACGCACGCACCAGGTGCGTGTGATTTTCACACAGCAGAACGTATTTATCAACCAAAAAGTCTCTAAAAGCATATTTCCACTAATGCCATATATGGAAAAATCATGCACATGATGCATATATAATGCTGCTTCACAGTTTAGACAAAAATGGTTAGCTCATGCATTTACATTCCTGCATTCATCAACGCAAGCAACACAACATAGAGCTAATTTACACAACATGACCTTGCAATTCATGCTTGGCTTTGCACAACACACCTGCTGGGTGTGTACACACTACAAAGGTGTTTAGATTCCACCCATAGATCATGCTGGGAGGGAACACACTACAGAGGTGTATACATGTTCGTGGTGTGTTTATAAGGTTAGTAAATCAACCCCTTTGTGTCTTCTGTCTTTTTTTCAAAAGACAAATATCAGAGGTCCGTTTAGTCCCCTAATATTTCTCTAAAGCCCCCCTGTGGGTCATATACCTGGCCTTAAAAATGCAGAGGGTGTTTAGGGAGGAAGAGGAGATAGAGGCAGGTGATGGTTAAAAAAAAAGCTGGAGTTGGACTTTTTTTTTTTATTGTAAATTAGCAATCAATATTTTTATTCTGTTATTCTATTTTTATTGTTTAAAAAATAGACAACATGTTAAATGCTACCTTAAAATAAATGTGTGAAACTCACTGTCAATATTCTATTGTTAGAAACTGCAGTTTGTACCTGTGAAAGCAAAACTGCTTTTTTTATGCTTCTTTGTTCAGATGTAATTCAATCTCCTTTCAATAGGTATTTGAATATTATTTTAGGTAAAACTCTAGGAAGCACTGTCTATATCTAAACTGCCCAGATAAAAAAATTGCATTGCAATGTCTGAGAAATATCCTATTTGTGAGAACATCTATGCTGGTATACACTTGGCTAATTTTGTTTTTTGAACATTATAAAATCTATTGAGAGATATAGAGAGCAAGGAACAACCAAAAAGAAAACCATAAACTATACCCCACAATGAGATCATGGGCTACACAAATGACAGATGAGATAAGAGCCGTATGTATAAATGTAAAAGAGCCGTATGTATAAATGTAAAAGATCAAACGATAAAATGTGTGTACATCACAAAAAACTATAAAGAATCCACGGTGCGAACAGCATAATCGGTTTCTGGAAACCTTGAGTCCCCAGACCTCCCTGGATTTTTATATAAAAAACTTAGGGAAGAATAGAGAAAAAATACTTAAAAAGGGCTGGGGTGAAACAATAGCAAAAAAGAGAAAAAAAAGGGGGTGGGGTATAAAAGGTGCAAAAGACAGAAAAGGAAGAAATTAGGCCAGCTGTAAGTCCCAGAAACCACAACAAAACAACGGCCATCGCAGTGCACCAGGTAGCAGACTCAGGAGGACATAAGCGCAGTGTATTCATCCGAAAATTGGAAATCCATCCAATAAAACCAGGTTTTACAAAACCTCTCCTCCCTATGATGGAGTGAAGCAGTCAGGTCTTCCATCAGCATAAGCTCGTTAGCCCTGGAGAACCATAGAGACACAGTTGGAGGATCAGGCTTCCTCCAGAGTCGGTACTCTGTCAGTACAGGGTCAGATGCATGCTTTTGCGGCATGCAACAAATGTAATAATAACGAGTTTTTGTACCATTTAATGGACAAAGAATTTTGATGGTACAATACCGTTAAAGGATTCCTGACCAAAAGTACACTTGTCAGTTTATAGCACACATCCAAAACAGCATCCCCAAATAGGGAAAGTTGTGGACTGGTCCAAAATAAGTGCAAAAGAGATCCGTCAAGAGCCTGACACCTCCAACAGACATTAGGACAATGAGGGTCAAACTGATGTAGCCTGGAGGGAGTTGGGCAATACCTTCCGAGAACTTGTGAAGAATACCAGTACTATCTTTAATCGACGGAATATAGGTTTTAGAGACCAAATCTTTAGGAGCTCTGGCAAGCAGCTTACCAGGTTTATTGCCATGCTCATAGTATGAACGCCTGTTCTTCACCAACTGGGATTTTACCTTGCAAAAAGCCATATCCGCCAGCTGTTCCCTCAGCTGTTTAAGTTCAGTAGCCGCCGCCGTTGCTTATGCAAGGATTCAAGGGACTGAATCCTCTCCAGTAAAGAGTGTAATTGGCGGCGGTAGGCTTTTTTACGTTGGGCACTAAGGGGGATAAACATACCCCTTAGGAAGCATTTGTGGGTTTCCCACAGAGTGAACGTAGACAACAGTATCATTGGTAGAGAAAAATTGATCCAATTGAATAATAGGACTGAATTTAGGATCTGTTAACAAGGATTCGTTAAGACGCCAACAAGGCGAACGTGTTCTCCGCTCACCCAGCAACAAAACACAAGAAACCAGGCCGTGATCAGAAAGAGTTGTAAGCCGAATTGAGGCAAGGACTACCTACGAAAAACAGCAAAGACTGGGATACAAGAACAAAATCAATGCGAGAGTATGAACGGTGTAGAGGGGAGAAGTAAGTGAAGACCTTAATAGAAGGATGAACAAAACGCCAAGCCTCTACCATACGCAAGTTTTGTAAGGACACAGTGTCACCCTACGAAGTTTAGAGAAAGACATTTGTGAGACCCCTTTGGACGTATCAAGGAGGGGATCCAAAGGAAGACTGAAATCCCCCATACTATCAAGCTACTGATGAGCAATAACCTTATCCAAAGAAGCTTTCAGAGCCGTCAGTTGACTCTCATTTGGTAGGTACATATTCACAGGGTAACCAGTCTGTCATAGATCATGCCCTTGACAATGAGAAGCCTACCAGAGGCATCTGATATAATCTCTTTAACTGTCCAGGGGACCAAACGGGACATCAAAATGCTCACTCCTTTAGCTTTAGAGGAAGGGGAAGGGGCATTGTAAGACACTGGAAAGTTTTGGGAGCTTACCGGTACTGAAATTAGTCTCCTGCAGAAAGACCACATGGGTCCGCAAACGCCACCACTCCAGTAATAGCCAGGATCTCTTCTCGGGGTATGAAGACCTTGTAGGAAGTAAAAGTGAGGTCAGTCATCTTGGAAAAATAGGGAGAAAGCCAACACTAGAGTAAACTAAAAATGTGGGGACTCCTAGCTGGTGAGAAAAAGGAAGAAGAGAAAGATGGAGAGAAAAAAGAGAAAGACAGGGGGGAAAAAAGAGAGAAAAAAAAAACAACCACCCCAAGCAGGAAAAAAAAGGGGGGAAGAACAATTCTAATTAAGACGTAAACGTGTCAACTATCCAGAGTCACCAGGCGCCCCCCAAGATGGAACCCAATAGTAAACCTAAAGGGATGTGCCAGGACCCCAGATGAACCTATGTGCGGGTAGTGAAAGGCTACAGGTAGGGCACGAGATGCCAGGCAACCACCACACCCCACCCCAATACAGTATGAGCAAACAATCAGGAAACATCGCAAAGGAAACAATTGCATATACAAGGTCATAACAATAATATAGTTTAGTGAAATGCCATAATACGCATGGCAAAATAAGCTACATCAAAATGGACAACCTAGAAAATGCACTATAAAAAAATTATATAAACTGTAGATCAATACAGTAACCATACCACCAACCGACTACTCTGTAAAATTAGGTTGCAGTCCTAAAGGAATACGGATACACTCAGGTGCTTAAACAAGGGTAAGTGTCTAGTCCCAGGTATGTAGAAAGGCAAAGAGAACACAATATCAGCTCCTAGTAGCTCCAAGGTTGCCAGCGGAACAGAAGAATCCACGGAGGAGTACAAGAGCATCGTGAGGTAACATACCCAGATACTTCAATACGTCCCAAAGCTGAGAGCGGGTAAATCCTCACGACAATCGGAAGTAAAAGAGGAGGACAGGTAAGTCACAGGTCAGCATCATCGTCTGGAGGAGGAGCAGTGGGTGCGTTGTCCCTTCGACGTCTTCTCACTGACCTGGAGCTGCATTAGACCCATTGAGGGAGAGGCAGTGGAGAAAGTATCTCCAACCAGTCCAGAATGGGAAGAGAATTCATGGCCAAAAACTGGAAGGCAGCTGGAAGGGGTATTGCAAATGGAAGCAAGCCTATTGCAGTTTGATAAGCAAAGGTATGGCCCCATTTGTATGATCCACCTGTAAGTTTGATCCGCTCCAGCAGTGGTTTAAGACAAGAATGCATATAAAGAGTCTGTTTGGACAGATCAGGTAAGAGAGTAACCTGCATGCCCTCCACCTTAAGAGAGCCCTTAGACCAGGCAGCACACATAATTTAATCTTTTAAAGTGAAAAAATGCACCCGGGAGAGCACATTGCGTGCCTTTAGTGGATCAGCAGGTGAGGAGCTTAAAGTCTTGTGCACTCTGTCTATTTCGATATCGGTAGAAGCATGTCTTTCCAAGTAGGTGCGAAAGATCCAGACCACAACAGCATGTAAATCAGCTTGAGTAACAGAGTCCGGGGCCCCTCTAACCTTAATATTGTTACGGCAGCTGCGGTTTTACATGTCATCTAACTGTAACTGGTGAGCCACAAACCGGTTCGCCATTGCAGTCTGGGCTGATTCCAGTGTAGTAAGGCGATCCTGAATAGCAGACTGTAATACCTCTGCAACGCACTCCTAGGATCAATACTGCAGAGCAACGTATGTAACGGTTTAGTCAGTGAGCGGTCTCTTTCTTACTCTCTCATCAACTTAGAGATGTGCATGTAACCGTGTGGAAGAATGGGGTTAAGCAGGATCACTGTGACACCTTAGAAGCGTCTGACAAAACAGTACTAGGCTCCAATGGTCGGTTTAGGATCAGCAAGGCAGAATGGGAAGTATGGTTCCTCTCTAGAGTTGGAGTATGCACTCACTAAGTTCTACAGTATGCCCATACCCAACTCCAACTGATGTGGCAGTTACAGGTAAGTATGTTCAGTTCAAGTATGTCCCAGCTGTGGGAAAGGATACCAGAAGTGAATACTGATAACAGCAAAAGTCCCTCCAGTAAGTCAATCACAATTCCCTGTAATGTTATATATAAGCAAAATAGCAGTTAGACCCAGGTACTTGCGGTTGTGGAGGTCTCAACAGAGGTGTATCGTAATAGGTGGTAGTTGGGAGGCACAGCTGAGCAGCTATTACCCCAGGTACTTGCGGTCCCTGGGTCCCTTGTGTGGACTGCGGATGCAGAGAGTGAATCTTCAGAATTCACTGTCACAATTAGTAGGACGCCGAAGATACATCTGGCTGCGGCTTAAGGAGCAGTGTGCTCGTGCGCCGGAGATAACGTACGTCGTGCGCGTGCGCTGCCCTGGGTCGCGGCCCCGGAACGATACGGGGTAAGTTTCTTACAGGACCCCCCCCCCCCAAGGGGAACCCCTCTGGGGTTTAGACAAGGAGATGGACGTTGCGGATATCTGCGGTGGAACTCTCTCGCCAACCTAGGAGCATGGACATCAGCTTCATCTTCCCAGGAATCCTCCTGGGGTCCATAATTCTTCCATCTTATGAGGTACTGAATCCGGCGTCGGAATCTTCGGGAGTCCAGCACCCTTGCTATCTCGTATTCCTCTTCGGCCTGTACCAGGATGGGAGGAGCCGAGGGAGAGTGAGACGGACAGTATTCTCGTTAACGATTGCGTCCACAGGGTACAGCCCTACATATAATGTCCCCAATTTCTTGGATGGAGTCCTCACTCTGAGTTTTTTTGTGGATAACCACACTTTGTCCACAACTTGGTATTGGGGAGAAGGCCTCCGACGAAGGTCGTAGAACTTTTTCTGGCCTGCTTGAGCGTCTTCAATGTTTTTATGAAGGGTTTCTGCCATACCCCGGAGATTAGCTACGTAGTCCTCCACAGCCGGAACGTTGGTAGGAGTGGAGGCAGGTGGCAGGATAGCAGGGTGGAACCCATAGTTGGCGTGCAATGGTGACTGCTTGGTAGATGAGCTGGTGGTGTTATTGTAGCAGAATTCCGCCAGCAGAAGGAGATCCCTCCAGTCATCCTGGAGATGAGTACAGTAGCAACGTAGGTATTGCTCTAGGCACTGGTTTGTCCTCTCCGTCAGACCATTCGTTTGGGGGTGATACCCACTGGACAACCGGAGGTCTATCCCGAGTTTGAGGCATAGAGCCTTCCAGAAATGAGACACGAATTGAATGCCTCTATCGGAGATTATCCTGGCTGGCACTCCATGTAACCTTATGATGTTTCCCATAAAGGCGTCGGCAGCCTCAGATGAGGATGGAAGTTTTTCCAGGGCAATGAAGTGTGCCATCTTGGTGAGAAGATCTACGACAACCATTATAGTATTGTGCCCCGAGGAGAGGGGTAGCTCCACGATGAAGTCAATCAATATCATTTCCCATGGTCTGGTAGGCACGGGGAGGCTCATCAGCAATCCATATGGTCCCTTCTTCTCATGTTTACAGGTGGCACATGTCTCACAGGAGGCCAAATATTCCTTTACAGTACGGCACATCCCAGGCCACCAGAAGTATCTCTTTACTAAGTTCAAGGTCTTGGAAACACCAGGATGTCCTGCTAGGGGGGCGTCATGCAACAATTTTAGTATGAGGAGGTGAAGCGAGGAAGGAATTAATAATTTGGAGTCCTTAAACAGCAATCCCTCTGCATCCTTTCTGAGAGGGGGATCGACAGGTAGGTCAGCATGGTGTAGCCATGAGTAGTTTCTCCTGAGGAATAATCGGAGTGGGAATACCCTCAGTCTTCTCTGATTCTTCCATATGAGAGGGGGAATCGGCCTCGCCATTCTTAGAGCCCGGGCAGTAGGTGATAACGAAGTTGAATCTGTCGAAGAAGAAACTCCATCTTACCAGGCGGGAAGAGAGAGACTTGCTGATTCTAAGATATTGTAGATCTCTATGGTCGGTGTAGATCATGATGGGGTGTTCGGTGCCCTCTAGGAGGTGGCGGACTGCGGATGCAGAGAGTGAATCTTCAGCGTTCACTGTCACAATCAGTAGGACGCCGAAGATTCATCTGGCCGTGGCTTAAGGAGCGTTGTGCGCGTGCGCCGGAGCTAACGTACGTCGTGCGCGGCCCCGGAACGATACGGGGTAAGTTTCTTACACAGACTTAGAATGTTCAAGAGTACTCACTCTGTTAGAGGTTTGTGCAAGGTCGGAGCACAGTTCCTCCAACTCCCTATGAAGTGCGGCCTGCAGCCATTCAGTGTGCACATCAAGATCCTGTTTGGTCGGCAGGGCACTAAGGATCGCCCGCAGTTCGCGGGTCTCCAAGGCAGGAGCACCAGCAGCCATTACAGACAGTGACAGCCTGGGCAGCACAGCAGAGGAACTCACTGGTGGAGAGGCTGGAGCATCAGTGGTGGGTTTAGGTGAGTGGCGGCACAGGAGTGACGCCGACGCTGTCCCAGGCAGGGAACCAGGAGCCACAGGCATGGAGGCAGTGGAGGCGAGATGATGACTGGTAGGCCGCAAGGAGTCAGCAGGTGGTAAAGGATCAGAACTCCAACAGAAGGGGTGCAGCGAGCCCGTGGTGGATTGCGATGGTTTTCCGCCTTGATTTGGACATTCCAGGCATGAGCTCAGGTATTGAGAAAACGTCTCTTAGAACGGGAAAGGTGATAGCCCGGCAGAGCTCACAGAAAACGTGTCTTCACTCCGCCATAGCCAAACCATGCCTCCCCCACTTGGCTAATTTTGAAGCTTTCCATCAGTTATCACAGGGATAGATAACAACGTGGCACTGAACTGACCACAGCAATCTGCCACCCACTGTTTCAATTGTTTCCCAGCTTTTAGCAACCAAATGATTGTAATTGCGACAGACAGCATTACAAATCACTGCAATGGCAACAAAATGTATTTGTAATCGAATCATGCCCCTGATGTTGGTCCCTCAAGATTGGACAGTGATAAAAACCGCGTCAGATTGCTGGCAGAATGTTCTTTTTTTAAATCAAATGCTGATAAACTGTGATAGAGCATAATAAGCTAAAATGACAGATCCTCTGCCATTCATCAACTCTGGCAGCTGTAACATACAGAAATATATTAAACCAGGCATCTCCAACATAATTGGGCTGGCCCTTCATCTTCATCCACTAACTGGTACTATGTATATAGAAAGTATAGGGTTTGCAGCACCAACAGAAAAGCCTTTTTAACAGAGGTGCTGGGGTTGCAGAAATTCTCATCCTTACTTTACTTATTGTTGTGGTTTGCATGTTTGCCAGGACATTGGTCCATTTCAGCCAGTTCAATTATCAGTACAATATATTTGCACATATATAAATCTAAATGTTAATAGCACCTCTCTTTAAGATGGTGGGGACCTGTTAATGTGCTAAGGATAATGTTGTGCTACACAATTGTTTCCTACTCACTACTAGACCAAGATAATAGAATATCTTCAGGCTCTCTTTGTCACATACTATATAGCAGCTCCATCATCTCATCCTGAATAAATGTGGCGTGGTCCAAGGTCCCCCAGAAAACCGGGGGACCCCGAAAACCATGGCGAGGTGGGAGGCGATCAGCGTGGAGAGAGGCAGCCGGAGGTGAGGGCGGACCATGGAGGGGGCTGGCAGGGGGGACGGACTTGCAGGCATATTACAAGTGATCTGGGCAGGATCGTCGGGATCACTTGTACTTCATGAGCAACAGCTTCCCAACTCTACATTTAGCTCTGCTTGCTCAAAGCCAGGGTAAATGTAGAAAAAAACTGCCCGCCCAGCGACTGTGCCGCCCCTCTTCTCCCTGCTGTCCCGAGGCCAGGCCTTGGTGGCCTTGTGGGAAATCCAGCCCTGTCCATGTCACTTCCTGCGTGATTTGGACACTTTCTTTGCCTGGGATACTTTCAGGATCCAGAGGAGGATTCTTCAGAGATGTCAGTGTGAGGCAACTGTCAGGGAATGGCCATCAGGGGTTCATGTGCAGCACTTTATTAGTGGGCCCCCACACCTAAATACCTAACCAGTGAGGGCCAGAAGATGAGCTACCATCAGCCAGAGTGGACAACTAAAAATCTAGTAAATGTAAAAAAGCCAGTGTCCATGAACTGATATGCATGATGCGGCCATGGCAAGTACACAATTTCACGCACTTCTGCTTGCAATGTGTTTTACAGTGATAAATACCTGATCATACGCTTTCTTGCTCCATATGTCTTTTTGACCTCCTGGTTTGTTTGATATGTGCCCATTTCATTCCTTAAAAGAATCATTGTACTTGTCAATTATTTTTTTCTACATAAAGAATTAATGCGCCTTCATGGACCTTATCAAAACAGAAAGCACAAAGCAGCAGTGCTTGGCTGTTGAATGCGCACTTCAATCAGGGACCATATCATATGCCATGAACGTCAATTTGCTAGGCAGGGTCAGAAACTGTGGATCACAATGCATGCATACATCAATGGGCTTACAGAGCCATGCAAGTATTACATTTTCATTCAGGAAATCAGTATATATAATGTTAGAATCACAATATTTTTTTTTACATATATGTATATGTATACACACATACACTGAAAGTGAGCTGTGACACTGTAATTTTGAAATGAGACAATTTACCCTGCCCTCCCTCATATTATTTTAAATTCCTGCCATCCTGTATCTCTTTTGGCTTCCAGATGCGTCACGGATGTTTCCACTTGACAAGCAGAAAATCTCTCCCTTAGCATCTGGGAATGATAATTACGACATAGTCATTAAATGCTAATTATAACATTAGGATTCAATCAAGGGAGACTTAGAGGAGAAATGGCTAAGTGCAGCTTTCACAGTTCCATCAGTCTTCATCCAGCAGGTGTTCAAAAGGTTTATGATATTTGCCTACATTTCACTGTCTTCATCATCCATTCTGGCTAAAAGAGGACCTGTATTCTCCACATAATAATACTGATTGTGGTTTAAAATGAGGATCATGTGCACTGCCATTGCACCACTACCACCCTAAAATGAGCTGTATGCACTTATCTGGTTTTAGGCCTAAAACAGAGGTCAGGTGGTTTATGAAGATACAACTACCACCAAACAAGTGTGCATTTCTGTTGGTGCAACAGATTCCCTTAGTGTTAGTCTTATTTTTGGGAAATAGTAATTTTTTGTCCTGAAGAAATACTCCAGATTTCTTCCCTTTCTTTCTTTCCACTGATCATGGGATCTGCTGACTGCACTGTTGTGGAGCATTAGAGCGGACAAGGCTTCTTGGGGATTTTCCTGCTTGAGTCAGCAATCAGAAGGCAGAAACTACAAGCTTATTAATCTTAAAAAATTAAATATGAAGTTTAAAAACTATCTACCATAAACAGCATGAATAGAATAATAATGGTTTGAGTTTTGCAGGTGGACATTTATTATTCTGAAATAAAGTACTTTTTACAGGTATTTAAATAGCACAGACAATTTACACACATGCTAGCATACATATACAAATGGCAAGTTTGAGAGGAGCCAATTCACCTACCAGCATGTCCATAGAGTGTGGGAGATAACCGAAGTATAGGGAGGAAACCCACACAAGCACAGGGAGAACATAAAAACTCCATGTAGGTAGTGTCCTGGTTGAGATTCAAACCAAGGACCCTAGTTCTGCAAGGCAGGGGTGCTAACCTCTAAGACACTGTGATGCAAGAGAACAGTAAATGTAAATCCTGAATGCCATTTAGTATGTAAAAACAACACGCCCTTTTACATGCTTTGTAGCATCTCAGAGCAGAACAAACAATATTAAAAATTATTTTCTAAATTACATTAACATGTTAAGGCTAGTATGAAATTTAAGTGATTCGGTTTATAGACACTTTCACAATGACAGATCCCTCATCATATAGCTTTAGCATCATATGACTGGAGACCCACATAGTAGCACCATGGTCTCTGCTAGGCATCTTGCACAACCCACTCATGATGCTTCCCACACTTACCAAACTAAATTTACTACTGAGGGAGACACTTAAAACCGGGGGGGTCGACTCATAAATTATTTACAAACCATTCCCATGTTTCCACAGGGGCTGAAGTCATCTGCTTTCCAGTTTTGGTCCTTTAACAGTATATCTAGGTTGGTCATTCATCATCTTCTTGACCAACATGATAAATTAATTTAATTGCCCCAATTGCTGGGTAAATACAACACCAATTTTCTCCAATACGAGCAAATTAAGCACTTTGTTTCCGCTAAACTAGCTACCTACAACATACTGCAATGTCAGCCTCTAGAAAAGCAGACCAGGAAATACTCTATCACAACTATATAAACTTTTGAGAACTGCAGGTGGGGGAGGCACTGATACACCGCCCCCAATAATTGAAAAATGGTCAACAGTAACATAGACATGACCAGACGACACAATAAACAGCTTAATTAAATGCTGAAATTTAATTAGGAAGGTACCAATAGGAGAAACATGGAGAGGATACAGTCTTCTAAAAATGTGTTTAACTACCCAAAATGCAGTTACCCATACCCAAACCTCACACACTTATTTTGGACATGCTCAGTTATCTCCCAGTATTGGCAAACAACCTTACAATACATGAATGAGGTCGCGGGTTCCTTTAGATCCCCCTGCCCTATTATATGTCTATTTCATGATCTACCCACCGTATTTAGTAATCCTTCTAGCTCTTTCACAAAGTAGGAATATCTATGCAGCTTGGACATCACCCCTCTCCCCCACCCTAATCTGGAATAGTTAAAAACTATACTACGCAAACTGATGCTTTTAGACAAATTGCTTTGCAACTCCACTACTCAACTCCAGGACACCACCTGGTACAATACAGAAAAAGCACAGGGGTAGATTAGATGTCCTATAGCCTATAAAAATCTCTTCAAATCTGAGGCCCGCATATAAAAAGTTGGCTACCTAATGTTGATGGGAGTTTACTGACTGGTCAGCATGTGGATAGCTAAGGAAGAACCCTGGGGACACCCGTAGCAGGAGTGGCTATGGCACCAATCTTATAGAGTTAGAAATATATAAAGGGTTATTCACCAAGCTGCCGAAGGCAGCCGAGTGAATAACCTAGCCAAAGTGAACTGAGCCGAACGGCGTTCGGCTATTCACTTCAGCTCTGTTCTCATAGGGGCCAAACGGCAGTGAGTGAATAGCAGAATGCCGCAAGCGGCAATCGGCTCGCCTATTCTACTCGCTACCTCCGAGGTAGTGAACAGAATAAAAAAATGTAAACAAAAAAAATAATAATTTAAAGAAATGTAAAAAGAAAAAAGTTAAAATAATTTTTTAAAATGTAAAGAAAAAAAAAAAAGTGGGGTCCCCCTAAGTCCCAACCAGACCCTTGATCCGAGCACAGGCCTGGCAGTAAAGGGGGGAAATGGGGGGACGAGAGAGCGGCCCTCGCCCTTCCTGCCATACAAGGCCACATGCCCTAAGCACTGGGAGGGTGCTCTTCCAGGGTCCGCCCTGCAAAAGCACCTTGTCCCCGTACTGATACGGACAAGTGCCTCTTCGCCACAAGCCCTAGGTTGTTGGTTGTTGGGGTCTGTGGGCAGGGCGGATTATATACATCGGGGTACCCCTTAAATAAAAGGGCACCCAGATGAGGCCCCCCTTATAAACAAGCAAGGGGCACTTGTACCCCTACCCATTCACTAAAGGGTTAAATAAAATTAAAAGTCCAGACTTTAAAAAAAAAATTCTTTAATTGAGAAAAAAAAAGGATTTTGACAATTCCTCGAAAATAAAAATCCCCAAAAATCGATTCACGACGTAATCCTAAGGTCAATTACGACGTCCAGCATTGTCCATGACAACGACGACTCAACAAAAAAAAAAAACAGAAAAAGGAACGCCCGCCGACCTGACTGCACGCGACAAACTCACACCACAGAATAAAGAATCTAACAGATGCCAGACAAATATAAACAATTGGGCAGAGATAGCGGTGATATCAGGGCTGGCTCCACTCAGTTGTCATTTGCGGGGAAAAAGGTCTGCTTCGGCAGACCGTTCTCCCCACTTTGGCTGTGACTACGGCTCAGTCAAGCCGAAGCATTTGCAGGCTATTGAGAATAGCCCGTACAGCAGCCCTTCGGTTCGACTGAACCGAAGGGCTCCGGTGGCCAAAGTGAGCCGAAGGTTCAGCCGAAGCTACAACTAGATCCTTTGGCTCCTTCGTGAGTAACCCTCATAATGTTCTACCTGGTGATATTATTAATTTGTTTAGCTCTGTTGAGCTGCGTTTGGAAGTTGCTATAGAAAAAAAAACTAAGGTTGGCCCAATATGTTCTATACCAAAACATCATTTGTATTGATTGAAGCCAGTGTGAAGCCAGTATGATGCTTTATGTAATAATGGCAACTTTAATAAACGTTTTTTTCCAAAAAATATTTAATTTCTCTGTGTTTTTACCTGCAGTTTTGTTAATATGGTCTATTTAAGACTACTATTTATTTTAAAAATCCACTTATCTTACCAGCATGGCTGATGAAAGACTTATCTTTCAGATATTGTTTAGTAAATATGCCTGCACGGTGTATTCATAAACATAAGGTTAATTCATGATTCAGCAATGACTTTGGAATTCCAAACTTACAAAATCTAAGTGCCTCAGTAGCACAGTTTCTACATTTATATGCCAATATCTATGGGTGCCTCTAAAGGGTTCTGACATTTCTTTGTAGGGACTATCCATTTTGCTATCTACTGTTTACCATGGCACCCTTTTGTGTAACATGCTCCATTTGGAATTGTCCTTCAGTTCTGCTTAGGTATCCTAGCAATAAAAATGCATGACAACTATCTATAGAGTATCATCAATCACATCTAAGATGTGAGGTATATGCCTGCTCAATTCTTTAATAAAATGAATTACTTGAACATACCCTTGCATCACAGTCACTCTTGTCACAATTAATGACATTTGACAATAGAACAGTTATTTTAACAAAAGCATGTATAAAAGTACAACTGAACATTATTCATGTAAAAAAAAAAAAAAAAAAAGGTCAATAGCTTTAATAGACGCACCAATTATGAGATGCAATTTGGGTCATACTGTATATATCTAGATGCTTTTTTAGGTATGAAGCTTTAAAGGAAACCTGTCATGAGAAACATAGAGAGGCTGCCATTGCTGATTTACCTTCTGAGAAAAATGGTTCCTTAACTGTCATGCTGATGCAGTGACTTCCACAGAAAAAACACATTTCGTAAATCTCTAAAATACATGTTATTTCTCTGTAAAAATGATACACGTACAGAAAAAAACTTGTGTATCCTGCCTGGAATTCCATGGTTGCCTAGACTCCTGTTTGAGCTAATAAGAGTGCCCATTCATAATCACTTCATAATCAATTTGTCAACCCTGCCCAGTTCATCTCTGTTGGACTTCAGAACCACCACCCCTTTTATCTCCATAACATAAGGAGATTCTGGTATCCAGCAGGGGAGAATTTAGTCAGGGCTGACAATACTGCTTGGAATTTCAGAGCAGCAGAGACACTGTGTTGTCAGTCCACTACAGGATTTAGAAACAAACTGCAGGGGCGTCCCAAGGCAGAGTGACACCCGGAGTGGGTATCGGGTGACACTGCGATGTGACGTCATCGTGCATGCACTTGATGCCGTCATGCTTTGTAACCTGCTGGCGACCATCTTGGTGATGGACGCCGGCAGAGAGAGGAGGGGACATTCGATCAGCAGGGTAGGGCATGGCGCCAGATCCCCTCCTTTCTCGAGCAACTGTCAGGCTCTCGGTCAATGACCAAGTGCCCCTCCAATGGTGTCACTCGGGTGCATGCCGCACTCCCCGCACCCCCTTAGTGATGCCACTGACAAACTGTATATCTTGCAGGATCCACAGGTATTTTTTTGTGCTTGAAACATTTTAAAGAGACAAAAGACAAGAATTTATATGTACTGCACAGATGTACTGAATGTGTTTCTTTTGCACAGACATACATTTTAAGTGGTTTAACCTAGCTGGAGGGAAAATTATCATTCTGCATTAGGTGTTAATGATCCCTTATATAACCTGCCTCTGATGCAAGGAAAGGCGTGTAGAAAACAAAATGATCCTGTTTTGTTATTTCCTGCAGTAGAATGGGAGAAACCTTCAAATAAATAATTTCCAGGACTGAGCACATTTATTTTAGTCATGATGGGCTCCTGAACAAAATATATATTTTTTTAAATAGGGAGGTTGTGACAGGCTGAATTCTGACCAGTATATGAATAGTAGGTTTCATTAAAAGTAGTATTTCTACCTTTAGAGGACTGTTCTACATAGCAAGCAGGCTTCATGTAATCTGGTCCCTGACTAGCTCAATGATGCAGTCTGGGTGACTCAGTGTTCTGTACAGATTGGAGCCTTTATATGACTGTTCAGAGCATCTCCGCCTGCAGCAAAAATGACCAGATGCAAACCCAGTTAATGATAGGTCTAAAGAGCAACATTATAAGATCAACCACCAATGAGTGAAACACTAATCTTTTGCCACAATGTTAACCCTTTGCAATTTTATGATAGTGTTTTTTTGTCTGTACAATCCTTTAAAATACATGTTTGCATTCATGACAAGCATTACAGTATACAGTAAGAAGCAGCAATGAAAGATTGATCTCCTATCAGGGGTGGATTCAGAGTCTAGTCTCGCGAGGGGCACCCAGACAGAAAAAAGGGGGGCCCCCTTTGTCGGTTACTTGGACCCCTTACCTCCTGTCCGGGACCCCACCAATTGGCGGAATTCCAGGGCCCAGTCACAGCTGCAACCACTGTGACCCCGATAGTTTAACCACTGTATAGAGGACTACAAATCCCAGCAATACATTATAAAGCAATGAAGAATGGCACCGGCTTTAGAGGACTACAAATCCCAAAAATACATTATACAGCAATGAAGAATGGCACTGGCTATAGAGGACTACAAACCCCAGCAATACATTATACAGCAATGCAGAATTCCACCAGCTTTAGAGGACTACAAATCCCAGCAATACATCATATAGCATTGCAGAATGGCACCGGCTATAGAGGACTACAAATGGCAGCAATACATTAAACAGCAATGCAGATTACCATCATCTAAAGAGGACTGGTGCTGGGTCCTTTATCCTGGTCCTCGGTGACAGGGAGCTCTGGGCCAGTCTCAGGGCCCATGGCCCACGCCTGCTCCTCATTGATGGGCTGCTTCTAGGTTTTCATGAACGTGTGCCCACATCCCCCTGTGATCCTCCTGCTAGCCTTGGGGATCTCTACTTAGACAAATTAGGCAGCTGTGAGGCCCCAAAGTGGGCTGAGGCGGCCGCCTAATTTACCTGACTAGAGTTCAACCTCTGCTTTCTTCCCTGATTGTTCAATGTGGCTCGGCAGATCAGTGGCAGAGGAAGGGAGCAGCAATTTGCTTTTGGAGGTTGACCCTTGTCAACAATGGGCACGTGAGCATGAGAACTGGATTACAGAGCAATGAAAGACGATGGCCTGGTCACGTTGAATCACGTTTTCTTTTATATTCTATAGCAGTGCTCCCCAACCTTTTTATCGCCGCGGACCGGTCAACGTTTGATAATTTTAACATGGCCCGCTGAGGGGAGGGTGTTGATTGTTTATATTTTAGATTGTTTTGATTTAATAATTTTAATTTAATTGTATTTAAACATGCCTTCAAAATAAAATACAGTTACACCAAAAAATGAAAGCGTTGGAATTCTTCACCTATTTCACCACCGAAAAACTGGGCGAGATTACGTTAAAATGTGTGACCACATCACTGGTCACACATTCTAACGTAGTCTCAAACTGTGATAGGACTGTCTGTAATCATTTAATCAGAGAAATAGATTATAATAGGGAACATTACAGTGTAATATTCCCCATTATAATCCACATGTCTAATTACATGAAATAGCAGTACACAACAGAGAAATAGATTATAATAGGGAACATTACAGTGGTGTAATATTCCCCATTATAATCCACATGTCTAAATATATGAAGTATGAGATGCCCTCCCCCCCGCTCGGACTCACCCTTCCAGGATAGCAGCCATGTCGATGTGTGCACTGCAGGGGGTGGGACGGGGCGTGTGACACACACACGTCTCCTGTGACTCCCCTCCCGCCTCCTGTTACTATGGATGCACTGCACTGCCCCATATTGCAGGACCGGACCGCACTGAGACTGTGCGGCCCGGTACCATTTGATCCGTGGACCGGTACCGGTCCGCGGACCGGGGGTTGGGGAACACTGTCCTATAGGATATAAAAGAAAACGTGATTCATCAGACCAGGCCATCGTTGGCTGGGTGCGTGTGCCGCTGGCTGGGTGCGTGGGCCGCTTACCTGGGGAAGAAATGGCTCCAGGATGCACTATGGGAAGAAGGCAAGCTGGTGGAAGCAGTGTGATGCTTTGGGCAATGTACTACTGGGAAACCTTGGGTCCTGCTATTTATGTAGATGTTACTTTGACATGTACTACCTACCTAAACATTTTTGCTGACCAAGTGGACCTTTTCATGGTAATAGTATTCCCTGATGGTAGTGGCCTCTTTCAGCAGGATAATGCGCCCTGTCACACTGAAAAAATGGTTCAATAATAATGGTTCAACACAACAGAGTTTTAGGTGTTGAATTGGCCTCCAAATTCTCCAGAACTCAATCCAACCAAGCATCTGTAGGATGTGCTGGAAACACAAGTCCAATCCATGAAGGCGCCACCTCATAACTTACAGGACTTAAAGGATCTGCTACTGATGGTTTGGTGCCAGATACTACAGCATCCCTTCAGAGGTCTAGTGGAGTCCATGCCTTGACGGGTCAGGGCAGTTTTGGCGGCAAATAGGGGACCTACATAATATTAGGCGGGTGGTTTATATAGTTATGTTTGGTGTAATGTTGCAATGGAAACAAGTTGGGAGCTGAAGCTAAGAAGAGCTTGCAGGTGGCACACAAGTCACCAAGAGAGCATGGGGCAATCAGAGATACTAATAAAAGTAACTATATGCCCACAGGGCGACAGTGAGTTACTGCACATCCGTTTTCATCAATCAATAGCTGCCACTTGATCGCTAGCATAATGTCTAGGATAACCCAGAGGACAACTTCATCACCAAATGATGTTAATTTGGATGCTAACCTGCCTTGTACAGTGTATGGACAGCAGGAATGGAGGCTTCTTGGTTTTTTGTTTTGTTTTACCTTTCTTAACAGGAATGTATACAACAAAATAGTGCAAAAATAATGATAACACAGAACAGCCAGACAAAATAAGTCTACAGCAATTCCTGGCACTTGGGCCAATGAAAGGTTATCCCTGCTTAGTTGTTATTTGCTACTGTACTTTAAACATTGCTTGATGCTTTATATAGCCTTGCCTGCTTGGAAAAAATGGCCCTTTATATCATACAAAATAGACTGACTTTCACCTAATATCCAAGCTTTTCATTGATTTTTCTGAATTAAAAGATTTGATCTTAGCCGGCTGGAGGCATAGGGTTGAGAGTAATTGCACATTTAGGCTTACAATATAAGTCTTCGATTTCTATTTGAGGTCTTCACATAAATAAAAGTGATGAAGAATAGGGACAAGATTTATGGGGCGCGGTAGTCCAAATAACGCCCCCATCTTTTAAAAATAATTAGTTGTGTTCAATAGATGACAGAAGCTGGTTTTACAAGTTTAATCTACCTCAAGTCATTATTTTTTTAACGCTGTTTACTGCACATAACAAATTAACACATGGTCCTTAAACATGGTCAGATAAGCAAACAGTTAACAGCATTGACAGAATGTTATCAGATTGACAGTTTACAGAGAATAATAATCAATTAAACTAATTAATTCAAACATTATTTGTACCAGAGACAACAATCCTTGGTTCACGTCACGCCATGCAATCATATACCAATGTAAGGAGCTTCTGCAGTTCATACATGCCATAATTATGTGGTAAAAAGACCAGATGCCTCCCATATCCCCACGATTTTCTAGTGTATTTGAACAATTTCTATTTTCATAATAAGCTTTTCGTATGGGATTACCTGATAAGGCAATCTATTGGGAAATCATAGGGGTGGTGGGTTGCATCCATTTAATAGCTACCATTTTGCATGTTAGAAACAATGTTTCTCTCAAAAAAATCCTAGTATACCTGGGCCATTCCTCTTCATCTAAATAGAAAATGCACACCTATGGTCTATATGGGATTAAAGTTTAGCACTTGATTCCAACACATGGTTTTCACAGAACAATGACAGAGCAAGTGAGCGAAAAAGTCTGTGGTTGGGCACATCTCTAACACTTTTATGTGGGTATGCACAGGGCCGGTGCAAAGATTTGCACAGACAGTGCCGGTGCAAGGATTTTTGCCTACAGAGGTGACCCTAAGACATTTGCCTATGTACGGCACTTGTAGTCCATTAACTCTGCCTCCTGTCCATATTACTACATGTCTGTACCTCGGTACAGGCATGGATGGGAGTAGGGATGCACCAATACCATTTTTTCTAGACCGAGTACGAGTACCGATACTTTTCCTCAAGTACTCGCCGATACCAATAACTGTCATGTGACAGTTTTTCCAAAACAATACAGACTAATGATTTTAGGACAGTAGTGGAGTGTCAGGGCCCGGTCACAGCTGCAACCGCTGAGACACTGGTAGTTCTGCTACTGAAGAAAAAAACCATCAGCTATAAAGGACTACAAATCCCAGCAATACATAAGTCCTTGTTCACACCATCCTCAGTTCGTTCTGGCCCGATTGTGGCCGGCTCATTTTGTTGTGCGTCGGGAGGGGGCATTGTGGTGTGTTAAAGTCAATGGCACCGCAGATACGCCCTCTGCCTGCAATGCGAACGGTCGCACAGGAACGCAAGGCACATCAATGCCTGCGGTCCAGTCCGAAAAAATGCTGCAAGCACTATTTTTTCTGACCGGACCGCAGACATTGATGTGCCTTACACTCACGTGCGGCCGATCGCATTGCGGCCGGAGGGCGTGGCTCTGGTGCCATTCACTTCATTGCCCTCTCTTGCCCCACAACAAACTGAGCCGGGCGCAATGTGATCCAGTGTGTTCTGGCCATAAATGATGATGGTGTGAACAAGGCCTTATACGGCAATGCAGGATAGTATATGAATGTATATACTGGGTGGCATATCAATGTATGTGTTTTGGTCCAGTGTCTTTGTAAAAAATAGTGCATGCAGCACTTTGTTGTGAGCACACTAGACAGGAACGCAGGCATTGATGTGCCATCGCACTGCGGGCAGGGGGGCGTGGCTGTGGAGCCATTGACCTGAATGCACTGCCTCGCCCCCTCATGCCCCAGAATGCGGGGAATTGGCCAGAGTGTGGTCCAGTGCATTCCAGCAGCTAATCATGCTGGAACGCACTGGAAGTGGTGTGAACAAGCCCTCTCTCTCCCTCACACGCACACACACAAACACTCTCTCTCTCTCCACCCCGCCTTCCCCTGTACCTGCAGCTCAGAGCAGGAGACAAATCAGACACATGATAAACTATCCTCTGACTAAACACAGCAGCCAGGAGGAATCACTGCAAGACGCTCCAGAGATGGGACATGGCAGTGCTCACAGCTAACATAGAGTGTAGAGTAAAACTCAAAGTCCACAGAACAGGGGGCGGGGCCGGCCCTGACATTACAGCGGACAGAGCCATAACACTGCTCTAGCTAATCTGAAGCCGTTTTTCTGCTGGCCGGTTGATAACACCCCCCCCCCCCTCCCCCCCACTGGCACCCTCAGGCAGCTGCTCTCATCTGACAGTTTGACCAGCAGGGAATAATACAATTACCCAACTTTGGTTAATACCAAAGTTGGGTAATTGTATTATTCCCTGCTGGTCAAACTGTCAGATGAGAGGAACAATTGTCCCTTCAATCAACATCTGAGATGGTGGGTATACAAGTCTGCCACTTTGTCCCAATTGCCAGGGGGGATTCCAACGGTTTTGTGTGTAGTAACTGCAAGTCCAAAACAGAGACCAGACCTTTGGGACATTAAGACTTGAAAAAGCCAATTAGGGGCAAACCTTACTGGTTAGAAAGGGAGAGTTAAGTGTGTGTCGCAGTTGCAGGTATCTGTAAAAGTATTCTCCCGTGAGATCAAGCTATTAATTTTACATACCCCGCAGTGAAGCATTGACAGAATTAGTTCCTCCATTTTAATGACCTATTGTCTATGTCCAGAACATCAGCAATTCACAGTCTTTTCAGGACCAAAGGTTGTGCACTAAATATCATAAACATCTAATCTGTTTATTCCTAGTAACATTTTGAAGGACATTGGTATAGTGGGGTCTATCTGATGGAAGAATTGAGTAGAAGACTGACAATATCTGGTATGCCTTAAGGTAAAAAGCCGCTGTGGAGACAAGCTAAAGGTAGACCACTAGAAAACATGAAATGTGTAGACATATGATAGGGTGAAATTTTAACACAGTCCATTATTAATATACTCTTAAAATCTCTAAAAAGGACTATAATTCTCTAGAAGACTATGATTTTGTTTGCTGTTAACATCTTCGCTTACTTTTTATATACTTACGAAAATATTGTATACAGTATGTTATGCCAGAACCAAAGAGATGCTACAAGTGCCCTGTTACCAAACTCAGAACCACGTTGCCATACCCACAGATATAATATGGATCAGTTCACATAATATCAAAACAAGATAGAGAGTCAGAGCCTTGTTATTAGATGCATATAATCAGAGCTAGGCCTTCCTTCTCTAAAAGACTTACCTTTACTTTTTTTCTTCTCTCACTTGTGCCTATTGGGGGAATGAGGCTATCTGTTTTATATTCACAACCATTCTTTGACTGTTCAGACCAACAAAGAGAAAAGAAGAAATGGTTTCATGTTTCTTTAACTATAGCGAATCTCCTGACTCCTCTCAACACCCCATATGTACCCTATGCCCTAAAGCTATGATGCGCATTTAAGCCCATAGGTGGTCAGAGGAAAGAAACAAAGCAAGAAAAAATTGTTAGAGTTTTCAAATCTTTGACGTTTGTTACTGTGCAATGCCATTACAATATTTATTGTGATTTGGATAGAGGCAGAAGGATTAGAGCTCCTGTCTGGTTTCTACTGCAGATTTAAAACAGCAGAATGCGTGGCGGCCAGGACAGCCACCGGCACATTCTTTGCATGCACGCCGCCATCTTGGAGGTGGAGCGCATGATGTCACATGGTCGAGTGACATCATACGCATGTATGGGCACCGCCATCTTGGTGTATCAAGATACGTCATGTGCTCCGCCTCCAAGATGGCGGCACGCATGCGGAGAACGCGCTGGTGGCCAATATGCCTGCCGTGTGTTTAGTAAACAAATTAATATATGCCTGAATATAGTTTTTCGTATATATTCGGTCATATAATATTTTGGATTTGGACGAACCGCCGAATCAACAGAATTTAGTTGATTTACAAGTTCGTCCAAATCCGAATGCACATGTCTATCCAGCACTGATTTATTTTATAGCTCTCTGAATTCATTGGCATAACATCTCCAGGCCAGGAGCTGTGATCACAGGTTTGGACAGGGAACAGATGGCTTTATAATGCCCATTAGCTGCCACTGACTGCATGTCCCACCAAGCTAACATATTCTATTTAAACTGGACTGGGTGGAGTGAAGCCCCCTGGTGCCAGGTTGTTAAGCCAAGGGCCCACATATAAAGTTCAAGATGGTGGGTCAAAGACCCCACATGCCATCCACTGGTTCTACACATTGTAGGTTTCATACTTCACTCAGTTCATTTGAGAGGCCTCTTCTTTACCACTGGTGACAGGGTAAGTCCACTGCTGTTCCTGTTTCACACCCGAGGTCCATAAAAATAGTGGCTCAGAGGCCACAGCCAGTACACGGAGGCAACCTTCCTAAGCCAATTCACCACTTATCACTGGCCCGAGCCAGTCATTATATTAAACTCCCTAGGTATTGGCTATCTCCAAGAGAGCACACGAACAGTCCGTAATTTATCTTAACAGAAGAAAATCCCACCACACATGACTGCTGGTAGGGTGGTAGGGTACTAACCATCTCTGCATACTGTTAGTCTTCAGCCAACATATTACCAAGACACTTTTAGGTTTTAAAACTTTTACTGAATAAAATGCAATTACGGTAGATATTGCAGAATTATAGTCCAAAAATATGGTAACAAAAAAACTCTCCAAAACATGGTAAAGGTTGCAAAACAATTCTTACGTCTCTATTCTATTTTACGGTTTTGCTAGGTATCATAGGAGTGGTGTTGTGGGGCCATAATGCAGTACATAAATCTCACTCCATACTGCAGGTACACTGCATTGATGCTATCAGTGTGCCCGCTATAGGGGAAACATCTGACCTAGATACTCTACATGGTGTTGAAAACATGGAGCCACTTCCCATCTGTCATAGCTGTTCACCTGAGTCACCTAAATACACGTCCCAAAGTTAGGCAAGGACAACCAGCCAATACCCCCCTCACAGTCCACTTCTGAATTTAGGCCTAGATTAGTTGGTGACTTACTTTTTTATACATTTATTTTCAGGTGTAATACTTTTATTTGTGGTTGTGTGGAGTGCATAATACATATGGTCATTTGTATGGAAAATCCATCTGCTAGTTTTTAGATGTGTTTTAATGGATGGATTTTTTTGACACAAAACAGTATTTGCAATACAGAGTGGTTATTGAGAGGTTAGAACTTAGAATTAGAGGAGGGTAAGTAGTTACATTTGGTTGGGGGTTAGGGCTACGTAAAGACTTTGGACTTGGATTTTAGGTATGATTAGTGTCCCAAAAGTACAATAAGCATCAGTGCCATTTGAAAACATTTAACAAATATTCAGATAAGTGAAACTGTACTTGCTAAATGCTCCTGTACCAAAAACAACAATGCTCGTTTTTAGGAGCTGAAAAACTATGTACTGACTGCCTCTGGTTATGGTTTTCAGGATTACAGCAACTTGTAGTCAAACCTGTAACGTTCCCCAGCAATTCTTAGTATCAAACAATGCATATGCTGTCAAAGAACAGTTGATTTAGAAATATTCAAATCTCAAACTCTTACTATAAAAGTCAATTTGTCCCCTACTTGTAGTCCAGAGCCTATTGGTTAATGAAGCCAGCCATGATCTTTAAGGATCAATGGGGATCTGCATTTTCAGTTGACTACATCTGTGGATCTACTGGGTTTCACTGAAGCTATCCTTTGTTTATCCTTTTACTCATCATATGCTGTTTTCATTGTCGAGGCATATGACAGGCTTTTAAATAAGCTTGAGTAAAAGTGCATCCCATACACATACTCATATGACAATGGGTATTCGAGTGCATGGCCCATGCTGGTACTGTAAAATCATAATGCAGACAATGGCCAGCACACCATGACGTTCAGTACGCATAAATGTATGTTGTACATTAGACATGTGCACTGCCAAAAAATTCGTTTCGTTTCGTTTTACATTCGGATTTGTGTTATTTCGTTTTTCGGGATTCGGGTGTGAAAGTCAATTCGGATTCGGAATTCGGATTCGGACGAAATTCAGGTAGCGTTCGCACGAACGTTCGTTTCGTTTTCTGTTCTTATTCGTTTCGTTCGTTTGCAGCAAAAGTGACATTTGAGGGGGAAAAAATATTTTTCTCCTCTAATGTCACTTTGCTCCAACGAACGAAACGAATAAGAAACGAATAAGAACAGAAAACGAAACGAACGTTCGTGCGAACGCTACCGAATTTCGGAAATGGAAATTCGGATTCGTTTGCATTCGTTATGTCTGTAATTGGATACATCCGAATTTACGAAAATCCGTCCGAATTTCGATTCGGAACGAAACGAATCGCACATGTCTATTGTACATACAAACAAAACTGATGTGATGCTATGGGGACATGAAGGTCCCCTCTATCAAGGCTACACATAGGGACTTTGATGTCAC
The DNA here is from genome assembly GCF_000935625.1 of Nanorana parkeri. Lineage (NCBI taxonomy): Eukaryota > Metazoa > Chordata > Amphibia > Anura > Dicroglossidae > Nanorana > Nanorana parkeri. The sequence goes on along the minus strand of NW_017307168.1, from coordinate 505,836 downwards.
CTTGATATAGAAGACTAGTGTATCCCCGAAATGCCATGCTGATTCTGTTTGCTTGTATGACATGCTTATTTAAGTAAAGGAGTTTGCTTTGTTTTGGTCTTTGTGTGCATATAGGTTTTTAAACAACATACCATACTCTTTTCTATGATTTGGCTTTTTTAAATGTTTGATACACATAGGTAAATAGGGTGACATGCATGATTAACAACAATTACCAAAATGTACTGTATAACATGAGTTACAGTGGAATGCCAGTTTTTCTTTTTACATAACATGTGTTCATATTTTTCAGAGAAAATCAGTTGCTTTTTAAGCAACAGTAACTATAATGAGAAGCCAGAGGCGAAATGGGTTATTGTGGATTCTGTGTATGTTTGGTAACAGGATGTCCTATTCCATAAATCAATATGCAAAAAAATAATTTGCTCATTGGTTCTATTTCTTTGAATCCGTAACAGAATAATGTGTGAAATTACAGAGTTTTAAGGTCCAGGTATATGACAATGAAATTACATCCATCACTTTGTATTGCATAACCATGGAGGTATTCACCATACTGTTATGCAATAGGAACAAATGAGTTAAAATAATCACATAACAGCTACCTGTAAATAGATGCAAATGGATGGACTGGAACATTTTGTCTGAATCTCCATTGTTTGTCTGGTAGGACTAGCTAGCCAAGATTACTAATAGGATTTATACTATACATATATAGGAGACCATTCCTACATATGCGTTCCAGCTGCGTATTTAACCGTTTGCCTGGAGTTTTTCATTCAGGATCCTTTTTGACAGAATAATTTGTATGGTAATCCTATTAACTGATAGCTGATATTTCTTCTTTTGTCTGGCGAAAACAGAAGAGGCAGACCCGGCGTTACTGTAAGGCAGCTCAAGCGGCCGCCTGAGGGCGCCAGAGGGAGGGGGCGGAAAAATCCTGGCACAGGCTCTGCAGACAAACATACAGTGGATGTAATCATGTAGTTGAGCGGACGGGGTTCCGGACTTTTGCTGTAATGATCTCAGCTCCGCCCCCTGTGCCGACTTCGGTGCCGCTCCTCCCACACTGTGTCTCCAGCTGCCCCCCTGCCATGTACCTTATGTGGAGCCTCACACTACCTCCTCAGGGCCACTCTCTGCACTGTGGGAGGAGCAGTTCTCACCTCTCTCCTCAGTGCCTCCTGGTCCCGAGCTGCAGCTACTAGTGTGTGTGTGTCTGTTTGTCTGTGTGTGTCAGTGTGTTTGTGTATGTGTGTGTCATTGTGTGTGTCACTGTGTTAGTGTGTGTGTGTGTGTGTCTGTCACTGTGTTAGTGTGTGTGTGTGTGTCTATGAGCTTGTAAGCTTCTTCAAGTCCTAGTGCCCAATTCCTATGTTTCTGTGTCCTGTGCATTGTGTGAGGTGTTCTATATCACTGATAGATATACTGTATATTGTATATAATAATCCAGGTCAATAAAAGAGAAATAAGTTTTCTGTGGAAGGTTTCTACACGGTCAGTACACAATTCGCACACATCACCACCCTCTCAAATGGTGGATTTCTGGCACCTAATCCTGTCCACATACATTTTATTTAGAAATAATAACACTTTGTAATTAAACACACACTGTATCCTCCATTTCTATATTTACTATACGCACACATTCCTAAGTTATTATTATTATTTCTAAAAACAAAAATACACTGCACTATCTCCCCTCAACATTTAGCCCTTATCCCCAAACCCTAAGCAACAAATAGTCGGTAATCAGTATATGAAAAAGAACACTAAATATATCAACACAATGCAAACAAATTAATAAAATATTGTTATATCAAAGTTAGATGTGAATATAACAATCTTCTAAATGTGAAAAATGTGTAACTATATCACAATCCAATCAGTACTGGAGCCAAGAGAAACTCCCTAATTAAATTCTCTAACTCGTGTTTATGGCAAATAGTGAGCCAGAAAAGTGCACCGCCTTAACTCCCCTCAACATTCACTGATTATTTGTTGTTTATGGTTTGGGGATAAGGACTAAATGTTGAGGGGAGATAGCGCGGCGTATTTTTGTTTTTAGTTATTTTGACCAAATCGTTTAGTTTTTTCACTGGGGCTGTCATTTTTGGGTTAAAAGGGAAAGAGACCCATACGCGCAAATATTTACTGTTTAACAATATTATTTACCCTCTTAAAAAAAAAAGAAGCCAATGTGACCATTTGGGCATCATAATGTCACAGGATGTTTCATACCCGCTAAACCAGGTTCCAAGAGAATACGTTCTCAGCGTTCACACCATCCAGTGCGTTCATCTGACATTCTCATGGCATGAACACACTGAACCACTTCTCCCACGTTCTGGGGTGGGAGGGGTTGTGGCTGTGCCCTTCATTTCAGTGGCACCACAAGCACACCTCCCTCCCGCAGTGTGATCACCTGCACTGGAACACATGGTACCGCAATCAGAGCCGGCGCTACCCTACAGGCAGGTCAAGCAGCTGCCTGAGGGCACTGGTGGTTGTGGTGGGGGGCGGAAAGATGCGGACTGGGAGGGGGGCCCCTTTAAGACGTCCACGGCGGCGATCACACCTCTCTGCGCTCCCTCTCTCTCCTCTCGGCCGCTGCAGCTTCAGAGCGGCCAGGAAGAGAGAGAGGGAGCGCTGACAGGTGTGATCAGAGCTGCCTCTCAACGCTGGTATGAAGAGCCGGATTTGCCACCAGTGAGCAGAGGAGTGGCACGTATCCTTTTGATGAAGTGAGGGACATTAGATAAAAAAGTTTTAAAAAAACAAAAAATTAGAGGTGCACCAAAATGAAAATGTCAAACCCAAAACAAAACCGAAATGAGACACTCAGCTGTGTACAGCTAGACCCAAAATAAAATGTCAGGCCAAAACCCCAAAAAAAAATTTCTAACCTTTTCCAAACATTTTTTGAAGCAGCCGTATGAGGGCGCGCTGGGGGTGCCCAAAAATGCCCCTTCGCCTGTGTAGGCAAAAATCCTTGCACTGGCCCTGAGAAAAGGGATTATTGGAACCAAACTGGTGCATTTTTAAACCATGTTTCAAATAGAAGAAGTAGAGAAAATAAAAACTCTTATAATTATACTTTCCACAAAGACGACCATACATTCTGGACAGTGGTGATTCATTAGAAAACCATCCATAGATCTTCTTTTAACCAAAGAGATGACATCATTTTACAATCCAAATTAATGGAAACCAGTCATGATAACTTAAACTTGTCACAGCCAGAAGAGGTACTAGTTCTGTGGCAGAGCAGATCTCTTTAGCAATGTGCCTGCCTCGGAACTAGCACTTCTTCCAGAAATCGATCAATGGCACAGGAGCCTCAGAGTCAGCTATGACAGGTGACAACCAAGATAAGACGGAACCTTGTAAGAATGACAAGAATTTTTGTCTCTTGTTGATGCCAATTAGAGTTTCTGCTGTACTCATTGTTCTGCTGTCCATTTATCATCTTAGCACATCAAATACCAACCGTAAAATACTTAGCTTAAACTTCAATTCTATTTGAAAGGATCGGCCCCTCCCAAAAAAAAGATTTTTGAGTTATTGATGGATTCTGAATGAATCATCATCCAGTTTCTTATATATTGCAAGGACTTCATCTGTAAGATTCTTCCCTTCCCCCACTAGAGTACCTGGCGCAAGTGGGTTAACAATATCTCTTACTCTGAACAGTTAAGAGATTTGACAGGCGGTAGGCGTAAAATGGTTTCCTTTCAGTTAAAGAAAAAGTTGATCATTTTGCCAAAGCCCCGAAAAGAGTCACAGCTGAGTTGACACGAAGCTCTGCAATTATTTCCCAGATCATCTCAGTATGAGCTCCCCAAGTGCACAGCTCAATTATTTATTTCCATGACACTTGTATAGTAATTGTGTTATTGTTCCCTTTTGCCACGACAGCTCGGCGTGACGATGACACTTAAATGCCTTTGCTTTTTAAACAGTACCAAACACGATTATATACAAATACAGCAAAAACATTGGCCAGAATAAAAGCGATGGGATCTACGCGTATTTCAGATGCAAAATATTTGTACACTGATTGGTAAATGAATTCCATAATGAAAGTCTCCTTAACAACACTGTTCTAGAATGCATTCTATACCCACACCCTATTTCTTAGCTCTCAGCAGCTAACCTTGCCTTGATTTAAGCACAATGAAATATTAAGATGGCATCTGACAATTGCCTTACCTGATGTATCTTAAAGGTTCTTGTTCATCCTTGGTTTGAAACCCTGAGTTGCTCATTTTCCTGCCTTGTGGCTACCTCAGTGTTTTTCTGGGTCTAGCTGTACACAGCTGAGTGTCTCTGTGTGGCTGTGTGCGAGGAGACAAACCAGCCAGTCAGCAGCCAGCGTCAGTGTATGAATTCCATCGGATTGGATCTTCTTTGCAGGTACCCAGTCTTCATTATTTAACCCTTCGGAAAAAAATAATAATTCACAGACTGTTTGATGCCTCCTGCAGTAAACCTCTAGCTGTTTAATAGGAATCTGTGGTGTGCTACAGCTGGTCATGGACAAATTGGATTAATGAATCGCACAGAACCTAACAGATGGATTATTAACTTTTGGAGCCGGAATGTGTCGTTTGGCACTGTGCAGAGTAATGGCAACATACTGGGTCCTCTTTTATATTCATAAATGTAGTGGACAGTTAGACATAAGATGATGTAAATGGGAACCCCGCTTACAGGATATTTGGACAAATCATGCTTTTATTTGCCATGGGAGCATAGATGGAGAGGGTAATCAGTTCCACGCTTACTAAATCCTCACTTAGTGGATAATAGTGATGTGTGGGGGGTCAGTGTGAACCCAGTTCATTTGAGTTGGCTCTGGCCCATGCAAAACTGTGATTGGCACCTCCTCTCCCATCCATATCAGTTGCAGCAATTGTGGCACCAGGATTCCCTGCCTCTTAGTGACGTGTAGCTGCGGGGCAGGGAATGCCCCTGGGGAGGGGGGTGTCAGTCACAGTTTTGCGCAGACTTGGGCAAGCTTAGGCAAATTGGGTTTGCATCAATAGTGGACAGCTAAATACACAGTTGAAATACACATATATTAATTGTTTTATATGACAAAGGATCTGAAGAGCTGTCTAGCCACTTCATACACCACTGCCAGACAGCACAGCCAGGAGAGTGACACCAGTTTCTCTGACAAAGTGACCCTGTCATCAACCTGAAAAAAATTGCAGGCAAAAGCACAGAGAATTCACTTTAATGCTTTAAATGACTGACTTGCAATCTGGGGAAGGGTGTTAACAGCACAGACCAGCAATGTGGGAAAGGGTGCTAACAGCACTGACCAACAAAGGGAGGAAGTGTGTTAACAGCACAGACCGATGTGGGGAAGGGTGTTAACAGCACTGACCAGCAATGTGGGGGGAGGGGGTTAAAAACACTGAACAGGAATGGGGGATGGCAGTTTAAGAGCATTACCAGCAAAGCAAGATGGGGATGGAAGTTAACAGCACAGCCACTGTCTGGCAATGCAAGGTGGAGTTACCAGCACTGCCACTGACCACCAGTGATGGGTGTGGTTAACTGACACTAACACCTGTGCTGGGGTTTTTTATTGGCGCCACTGATATCTATGGTCAGGGTTATTATTGTGGCCACTGACACCAATGCTGGGGGGTTATTATTGTGGCCACTGACACCAATGCTGGGGGTTATTATTGGGGCCACTGATAACAATGCTTGGGGTGCTAGGGGTTATTATTGCTATCCCTGACACCTGTGCTAGGGGTTATTATTGTTGTCACTGACACCTGTGCTAGAGGTTATTATTGCTGTCACTGACACCTGTGCTAGGGGTTAATATTGTGGTCAATGCTGGGACCTGGGGTTATTATTACTGAGACCATTGCTGGTGGTTATAATTGCTGCAAGTTACACTAGTGCTGAGAGTTATTATTGCTGTCATTTATATCAATGTTCGGGGGTTATTATTGCTGCCACTGACACCAATGCTGGGGGTTATTTTTGCTCCCACGGACACCAGTGTTGGTGGGTTATTATTTCTGCCACTGATACCACTGCTGGGGGTTATTGTGGCTACTGAAACCAATCATGTAGGTTATTATTGCTGCCACTGTCACCAATGCTGAGGGATATTTTTGCTGCCACTGACACTAATCCTGGGGGTTATTATTGCTGTCATTGACAACAGTGTCGAGGGGTTATTATTACTGTCAGTGACACCAATAGGGTTGGGCTCGATGTTCGAGCCAAGTGTGAGTTCGACTCGAACATCGGCAAACACCCGATTGGCTAAAGCCTTGCACCTGACCACAGAGAATTCATGATGACGTTGCCCACCTGTATCATGGCTCACCTGTACTACAATAAACAGTTTAGTGGAGCTATTAACAGGACAGGTTCCACTCAGAACAGGCCTCGCCATGGTCGACCAAAGAAGTTGAGTGCACGTGCTCAGCGTCATATCCAGAGGTTGTCTTTGAGAAATAGACGTATGAGTGCTGCCAGCATTGCTGCAGCGGTTGAAGGTGTGACGGGTCAGCCTGTCAGTGCTCAGCCCATACACCGCACACTGCATCAAATTGGTCTGCATGGCTGTCGTTCCAGAAGGAAGCCTCTTCTAAAGATGATGCACAAGAAAGCACGCAAACAGTTTGTTGAAGACAAGCGGACTAAGGACATGGATTACTGGAACCATGTCCTGTGGTCTGATGAGACCAAGATAAACTTATTTGGTTCAGATGGTGTCAAGAGTGTGTGGCGGCAACCAGGTGAGGAGTACAAAGACAAGTGTGTCTTGCCTACAGTCAAGCATGGTGGTGGGAGTGTCATGGTCTGGGGCTGCATGAGTGCTGCTGGCACTGGGGAGCTACAGTTCATTGAGGGAACCATGAATGCCAACATGTACTGTGACATACTGACATACTGAAGCAGAGCATGATCCCCTCCCTTCGGAGACTGGGCCGCAGGGCCGTATTACAGCATGATAACGACCCCAAACACACCTCCAAGATGACCACTGCCTTGCTAAAGAAGCTGAGGGTAAAGGTGATGGACTGGCCAAGCATGTCTCCAGACCTTAACCCTACTGAGCATCTGTGGGGCATCCTCAAACAGAAGGTGGAGGAGCGCAAGGTCTCTAACATCCACCAGCTCCGTGATGTCGTCATGGAGGAGTGGAAGAGGACTCCATTGGCAACCTGTGAAGCTCTGGTGAACTCCATGCTGGTTAAGGCAGTGCTGGAAAATAATGTTAATAATATATATATATATACACACACACACACCGATCAGCCATACTATGGCCACTGAGAAGTTAGGTAAATAACATTGCTTATCTTATTACAATGGCACCTGTAAGTGGGTGGGATATATTAGGCAGCAAGCAGTGGTTTATTTTGGTTTTGTGCTGCCCTAGGCAAGGCTAAACACAGGCAACCCATTAATCTAAATTTGCCCCACCTCTTCCTGTTTAAGACCTTTTGCATAACCTGTCAGTCGCTGGATACAGCGCACATACTGTATCCAGCTTCTGACAGGTTGCGCTATTAGTAATGCAGAATACCATCGCCGGACCACATATCCCAGCAATACATTATACAACAATGCAGAATAATAAGAAGCTACAGACTCTGCTACATACTCCGGGGTGGCGGCCTGATGTCTCCACAGTCTCAGATGGGCTGTGCGGGCTCTCAGGTGGGCTATATACTGTAAATAACACAGTACTGCACCGTGAATATACTAAAAGAAGTGTATCCCCAGCGAGTACGTGGTCATATATTAATCCTTATGCTATAAGAACATACTGTATTTATGTAAACAAAAACTCAATAAATAATTAGAGATATGAATAATATATTTGTTCAAAATAGTGCTTCAATCAATAAAACCCATTAGTGCTCTGGTGTGTTCTTTTTTCTAAAAAGACATAAATGTAATGGAGTTTTGCGTGGAATGTGTCAGATTTGGCTTTTTTTTTCCCTCCACTTTTATGTATCATACCAATACAAACAAAAGAAATAAACATGAGAATGCCTAAACATATGTCATTGCAACCATTTTCTTTGCAAAGTGGTGCATTATCTGACAGAAATGCAGGGGTGCCGATATTTTTGGCCATGACTGTAAATGTATACTATCGGTTCAGTTTTAATAGGAACATTCTACATGCTCCAGAAATACACCTGAAACACATGAATTTACTGCAAGCGCAACACATCTGGTGTGAATGTAGTCTTACAGAACATCCCCTTGAGGAGGTACAGTACATAAACAAACGTCACATTCTAAATGTATGCTATTTCTTTTGTTGTCAGTGATGTCTGACTGGCAGCCCTCCTATGCCACCTGTGCAACCCTGATTATGGGTGTAAATGTTTTTTTTCTTCCCTTCCTTTCTGCACATAGATATGACAATGGAAAAAAAAAAGCTCCTAGCAGTGCTGTTTTGCACGTTCAGTATGACTGGACATTTTTTGGCTGTTTTGTTGCTGTCTTATGGTTCACTGGTCACAGAGCTGAGCTAACAGTATAAGCAGTTTACAGTAATTAACAGAAAGTCTTCAAGAAAGCAAGTTCACCTGGGGAGTGTGCATGTTGAAGTGTGGGGTGGCAAAGGTGAACTGAACTGCTTGGCACCCATCCAGCACTAATAGCCTGAATACAAGCGGCATCTTCGCTATTGAACAGGCCAAAAGCTCAACTTCACTACCACTAGTGCAGCATATGACTAATAAAACTGTGGGGACAGTCGAGATTGTACCACCTCTTGTCACAATCCAGCAGGCAGTATTCTATTGGATCTCAACTGCGGAACTAACACTCTAGGTGTAAGGGTTCGGTCAGTCATGCGGAACCCCAATACACCCAGTGCGATGGGGTTCCGTTCCACATCATGTACCCGTCCTAGAGTGTTACATGGATATGACCAATGAGGGTCTCAGGTATAAGTCTAGGTATTGTGAGTATACTATCAGCCTCAAGTGGAGGCGTGTGGTGGGTTGTAGTTTTCCACTGCAGGAATCAATTAGGGAAGCGTTTCCTATCACTCCTTTCCAATTCACAATGACCCTGGTGTGGCAGAAATAATAACATGCATTCACTAACTCCCTGGGAGGTTATAATGCGGTGGATTAGCTAAGGTTATCTCCAGCAGAGCAAGGTTATGCAATCTGTAGTAATCTGCAATCAGGTATGTTCAGTTGGTATCAATGCACACAGTTCATGGCTAGCATATACATCTGATATGGTTTGAAGTGGCTACCAATAGGTGGGGGAAGATCCCCTTGTACTTGCGGTTCAGGAGTGGAGAGAGTTCAGGTGAAACAGGAGGTATTCCTGTGTAGCAATGTGAGCCGCAGTAGCTGAGTCCCCCCGACAGGGAGGCTGAACCCCTCACTTAAGGCTGTGGATGGTCTGTGGCTCTGTTTCCCACAGAGTCAGTCGCTCGACGTTCCACAATGATTGAACACCGAGTGACTGACTCAGCTGTGTTTAAGAGAGTGAGGAGGCGCCACGCCCAGGGGGAGGAGCCGGCCATGTCATCACGGCACACCTGTCCGAGTCAATCCATGACACCTCTTGACTTAAGCCAGAGACCTGCAGATCCAACATGGCAGCTGTTACCAGCAGCAAACTACAGTAATGGTCCAACATGGCTGTGCCACAAAAGGAGAGAGGACAAAACATGTCTGAGAAGGACCACAGATGGTAATCCAGATCTCGATAGCGCTCCTCTCACAGACATTCAGACAGTGAGATATCCATACCTTAGCATTAACCCACAGGCTTTGCACAATCCCCTTCATGGGCCTTGGCTGATTCATCAGGCCCAGACTCACCCTCATATCTTATCCATAAGATAATTACTTCTCACCATGAATGCAGTCACCGTATACCAAGCAGTCAGGTCCCTTGGTTCCCACTGCCACCAACACAGATTCAGAGGGCTCCATCTTCATATGAAGATTTGCTGATTTACTTTAAGGGAAGCTTGGTAAAACTAAAATAACTAGACTTAAAACAAGATCTTCAGGACTTGGGGCGTAGATTAGAAAAACTGGACGATAAAGTTCACATAGTGCCTCAGAAAACCTCTGAAAATTAACCAATGCTAATGCAAAAATGTATCTAGAAAATTGATCTAGGCAGACAATACAATTTTTGCATCCAAGAGTCCATTAAAGACTTAGGCCCAGTACAATTGTGCGATTTAAGGTGTGTTGCCACACATGCATTAATGCCTCACAGGAGGATTGTCATTCTTTTCCATGGGACCTGTGTACACCTGTGTACTGTGCTGCCTTGCATTGGGACACATTATACAGGTGCGCTTTTTGGTGCATCAACACACTTTTTTGGCCCCATAGACTTCAAAATCAGCACACAAAAAAATGCATGAAAAACACACATCAAAGCATACCAAAAATGTCAGAACCCGCAGACCCTGGAGTGTGAGCCTTATAGACTATCACTGCAAACTTATGAAAGACCTATTACCTGATCGCAACAACTTACATCTTGAAACTGACGGAATTCACAGACTTGATTGCTCCTAGATCGGATGGCATGCCTCGAGATGCGATTGTAAATCATCAATCATAGAAGCAGCGAGGGATAGCTCTGGCTTGGAAATTCAAGGACAGAACATACTGTACAATATCAGATAGGTGGGCCTATCCATTCAGACTGATTTTCAATACAAAGGAAAGACGTACTCATTTACTACCTTATATGAGTGGAAAAAGCTGCTTACTGAGCTTGGTCTTATTTCTAGGAGTCTCAACTCTCGTTAATCCATTGAAGAAAATTAATTTTCTGTACCTCCTCTAAGGACCAAGGTGATTAGACAATCCAGACTCTTATAGCAGCTAACTTGAAGATCTATAGCTACCTGTTATTACATAAAGTGTTTCTTGATGCTTTTACCTGTTCAAATGCCTTCCAGGTCATTGCTTGACATGCTTCCTTTCAAGTCTATAAATATCTTACTGTGGAAGTCACTAAATACAGATATGATGTTCCAAACATAAAAGGAATTCCCTATCCTGTATGCCATCGTAATATCGATCAGGGGACTAGTTTTTAAGCTCCATCTTACTGTTTGGATACTCAAGAGAGAAATATGTTATGCTTACCTTTAGTTACACAGATACCTTATATTCAGATCTTTAGCCCCCAAGACTTTGAAGTGCTGAAAAATGGACCCAACTGTACAAGACTGCAAAATATTTTCATGGCACCCTTTAAAAGTATGCAAAATCTTGAGGCACCCAGTCAAAAAAAAGTTACAGAAGTTACAGGGGCCACATGCAAAAACACACAAAAAATGGGTTTCCCCCTTTACATCGAAATGCCATCTTCAAATCAAGATTCACCCCTTCACATCAGAGTTACCCATTGCATCAGTAGCGCCCTTTTCACATCAGAAACTCCTCTGCCATATTAGAGTGCCCCCTTTCAATCCTTTACATCACGAGCCCCCTCAGTTTTCATTCCTTGCTTCACATCACAGTCACACTACCACAAAATTTTGAGGCACCCCTGAGGAAGCCAGAAGGCACACCAGGGTGAAACACCACCCTGGTTGAGAAAGTCTGGTTTAGATGGTGTCAGGGTTGTACGGCTGGGCCGTGGGTGGAACCCCTTAGCAGGGACAAAGAGTCCAAAAACGAGGTACAGAGGGAAAATCCAAAATCGTAGTCAGGTCCAAGTCCGGGTCGAGGCAGGCAGCGAGGTTCAGAAGCGAGGAGGGAAGCCGAAGGGTCGATAACGGGGGTTCAGGCAAGGGTTCAGGAAGCAACAGGTTTACACACAGGGAGCTGGCAATCACACCATATAGGTAGAGTAACTCAGCAATCAACCAAGGCTCTGTCTGGTTTAAATACACAGGGAACCCAAGGACCACCCCCTGGTTGCTGAGGCGACTAGGAAGCTTCCCTAACCAGGAGCCAATAGCAGGCTAAAAGCACTAAGTGGCGCAGGTGCGCTAGGCTCGTGTCCACGCGCGCAGCCTGTGTACCACGAGGCCGCCGCGCATTTCCTGCATACGCGCCAGCAGTATACGCGCCAGGAAGAGGGGAACCCAGTGCCCTGCGCCACCGCTGGCGGGCCTGATAAGGAGCAGCACCCCTGTTTTCATGACAGATGGTCCTAGGGATGATGGGAAATGTTGAAAGTGGTCATGTGACCTTTCTGTGAGATGCTTGTTGCTCGCGAAAAAGGCACTGAGCGATCCAGGACGAGCGTCTTTCAGTAGTACAAAATGAAAGTGCTTGGCCACATATTAAAAATAATATTTTTGGGTAATGTTTCTTTGGTGAATCTGAATATAGTAAACCAGAATGTGGAGAGTAAATCCTACTGTAAAGCAAGCCATCCCCGACCTCTTTAGCTGCTTCTAATGTGAAGTAATTTATACTTACAAATCCTCAAAGATCACAACATAGATCCTAGTGTGTTGTGAACTTTGCAAACGAATTTCTCCAGAGTGTCTATAGATACAGGGGTCATTGATGGCTTGTTTTAAAGTGCTTTTACTGCTTGTTTGGAATATGCAGTGGGCACAGGTTCACTTTAAAATTATAACAAGAATAAAAAAAGCAAGCTTGTGAAATGTGAATATTATAGAATGGCTTAAGGCAGGGCTGGGCAACTCCAGCCCTCCAGCTGTGCTTTAAATATAAACCCCAACATGCCTCTGCCCCTGGGAGTCATTCCTGTAACTGTCAGTCTTGCAATGGCTTATGGGACTTGTAGTTTCACAATAGCTGGAGTTGCCCACCACTGGCTTAAGGTGAACACTGCAATAAAAACTCACTAAAGGTTTGAAATAAATATAAAAATATGTGAATATATATGGATCAAAACATGAGTGACAACCCTGTGTATAAGTCTTCAAAAAAACCTACCAATATGAATATAAAGTACCAAAAAACAGGTGTCCATAAAGGACTGAAAAAGTGCTGATGTACAAACAATCAAAAGGAAAGCTACATTCCTCAATAAGATAAGTGAATAAATGTAACAGGATATGACACTATAAAAACCATAAAACTAAGTATATCGAAGTGAACTATAAAAAATTAAATAACCATTCAATAAAATTATTTCATAAATATGTGAAGAAGTGCAAAATAGCAGTGAAAACAGTGAAGCAAATGTAACAATCAAAATTGTATTGCAGATACAAGGATGAAAAAGATGTAAAAAATGAAAAAAATGAAAAAACGAAAAATGAAAAAACACAAGTCCTTCCAGAAATTTCAGTCCGTGATGTGAACTAACACAAACTGCACCAAAAAATATATATACGAAAAAATAAATAAGTTATATAAAAATCAATATGAGCGTTCTGATGAGAGTTCCACAATTCTTCCTCACCCGATCTGAAGCCCCCCAAGCGGTGGTTACTCACCAGATGGTGTATGGACAGCAGGCTCCTCTCAATAGCTGTAATTCCGGTCCCTTAGCTCACTGATATGTGCAGGATTCCCCGGCAATGTAGCGGATAACCCCAGGTAACCTCGCCCGTCACGCTGCGCCGAGTCCAGTTAAAGCCCGGCTCCTTCCGCTCGCCAGTTGCTGATATATTTTTCACTTGACGTTTCGTCACTTGACGTTTTCTAAAGGTGAACAGATCTCCCTAATCTCCCTAACCTAAGGGAGATCTGTTCACCTTTAGAAAACGTCAAGTGACGAAACGCGTCAAGGGTCAGATCTTTCTGACACGAACTGTCTTGCAGTGTGTCTGTTCTTAGTTGTTGGTCTGGCCGGCCGAAAAACTTTTTTAAACTTCTATGTGAACTGTTCATCCTAAATAAAAACTTTGTTTAATTATACTGCACTATGGAGGCTGTTTCTCTCTCTTAAATCCCTTTTGAATCATCACCGAGACAGGGATATAAATATATCAGCAACTGGCGAGCGGAAGGAGCCGGGTTTTAACTGGACTCGGTGCAGCGCGACGGGCGAGGTTACCTGGGGTTATCCGCTACATTGCCGGGGAATCCTGCACATATCAGTGAGCTAAGGGACCGGAATTACAGCTATTGAGAGGAGCCTGCTGTCCATACACCATCTGGTGAGTAACCACCGCTTGGGGGGCTTCAGATCGGGTGAGGAAGAATTGTGGAACTCTCATCAGAACGCTCATATTGATTTTTATATAACTTATTTATTTTTTTCGTATATATATTTTTTGGTGCAGTTTGTGTTAGTTCACATCACGGACTGAAATTTCTGGAAGGACTTGTGTTTTTTCATTTTTCGTTTTTTCATTTTTTACATTTTTTTCATTTTTTACATCTTTTTCATCCTTGTATCTGCAATACAATTTTGATTGTTACATTTGCTTCACTGTTTTCACTGCTATTTTGCACTTCTTCACATATTTATGAAATAATTTTATTGAATGGTTATTTAATTTTTTATAGTTCACTTCGATATACTTAGTTTTATGGTTTTTATAGTGTCATATCCTGTTACATTTATTCACTTATCTTATTGAGGAATGTAGCTTTCCTTTTGATTGTTTGTACATCAGCACTTTTTCAGTCCTTTATGGACACCTGTTTTTTGGTACTTTATATTCATATTGGTAGGATTTTTTGAAGACTTATACACAGGGTTGTCACTCATGTTTTGATCCATATATATTCACATATTTTTATATTTATTTCAAACCTTTAGCGCTGTGACAACACTTTACACTTTCACTTTACACTTTTCATAGCAGCTTTAGGATCACTATTTGACTTTTAGTTTACTTTCCAAAAGCGCAGATTTTTTGTTGCAATCAATAAAAACTCACTGTATGTGATCATAGAAAATTTGACTATACTTTCCATGTAATGTTCATGATAGAAATACAGAAGCTTCCGAAAATTCTAGTCACTTGAATTTCCTGTTGGTGCTTAGCATTCAAACATTTCTAATCAGTAGGCTGAAATTAGTGTAGAGTTAAGGAACTTTCACTTGCTGCATGCTTATTTTGGTTCGGTGATTCAGAAGTATTGAAGCTGAATGCAGCCAGGCTTCAAACACTTTTCAGTAGGAGGCGGACAATGGCAAGCCTCAATATTTTGCCCGTGGCAGTTGCATTAGGCTAGCCACACAAAAGCAGGTCATTGCTTTGAAAAATGATGAGACATCTTACCTTTTATGTAACAGCAAGGTATAATTGAGCACGGAGAAGGATTTGTTGTCACACATAAAATGATCCTTATCTGCTCTCAGAGACATTGCAGAAGCTACAAAATTGCTGCAACTGATTCCGAGGACTTATTGTTCACGCCTTAACATTTTCTCTACCTAGTTATAGCAGACAAAGCCTGGAGCAAACAGGTAGCATTTGGTCTTTATAAATGCAGTCTACCACTGTCTTGTATTTAGCTGTCCTCATATGTATTTAAAGTAAACTTGCAATGAGATAAACATAGGGTTGCCATTACTGGCCTTTTTCTTGAAATGCAAATTGACCAGCTGGATTACATACTTTATGATATTCTGTACTTGTTCCAGATCAGAGCACTGAAGCAAGAGAGCATTCTCAGGAGATGTCAGCAATGGCAGCCTTCATGTTTCTCTTTAGGGCCACTTCAAACCTGTGCAGTCTGTTGCAGTGCATTATGTCACACATTGTGTTAAGGCAACCCATTTATTTTCTTACATATTCTAAACTGGCGACAAGGTTTATTATTCAAAGAGTACAAAGGGCTACTGTGATCTATTTAAAGTAATCCACAACAACATCAGATTTCAGTTTACTAAAACTACATATTGTTTTCTGGTCGCTGTGTGTTATTGCAATATGCACATCACCATTACTCTTCCTGTTTCCCACGGAGTCTGTCCAGCATGCATGCTCCCGGCTACGTGCATTCACTTCCAGTGAGTCTCTCCTCCTCTGCCCTCTGATGTTATCCAATGCGCATGCGCCCACACACATCATCTCCTGCATGGCCGTTTAAGAAACTGTTCTGCAGCCAGGAGCAAGGGGCGCACACACAAGTACGTTTTTAGATATTAGCAAACTTTTTTCTTTTTTTTTTAAATGTTTGGGCATGTTTCGGCTCACTTCACCTCCCTTTGGTTCAGCCGAACAACCTCAGAACGTTTGGATGAACCGTAGAGAAGAATCTGTTGCCTCAGCCGATGCAACATCTGGATCGGCTGAGGCAAACGTTCGGCAGTTCATTCCCTGCTATTCTTATAGGGACGAACAGCAGAGAGTGAATAGCTGAATGCTTGTTACCGTTACTCCTTCACCAAAGGGTTAAATCAAAAGTAAATAAGCATTAATTACGATGAACAACGCCCAAATGGGCAGTGATGTCTTACTGCTGTGGCTCTGTTTCAGAGAATATCCTCACTTCCTGTTCTGGGGACGTTCTTTCATCAGACAGGAAGTGAGGGAAACTGTGCTAGAAAACCAGAAAATAAATATCTGACAGGAGTCAGCCTTCCCCTACTTTAAAAAAAAAAAAAAATGTTTACGTATGTGTTGATGTTAGAGAGATTTCCTATCACTTCCTGCTCTGGGGACAACTTTTTTTTTGCCAGACAGGAAGTGAAGGAATCTCCCCAATCGAGACTCTGATGGCAGTAAAATCTGACAGTTTTGTGTACAGATACACTTTAACATGAAAACAGTCCTAGATTGGCAATCTGAAAGGGATAATTTAGTAAATTTAGGTGAAAACCTATTTATGGTTGGATTATTCTTCAAATTTTATTTATAATGAGGTACTGGTATCAATATCCATAGAATAAATTGGGAGGAGTCAAAATATGGTTTGTTGGTAGCATGTACAATTAGGTAAAGGTTCTTTACTCTGCAAAATGATTATAAGACAGTTTTCAATTTGTTATTTATTCCATTGAGAGTACGTAATTAAAGGAGAACTATGAAGTGAGTGATTTTCACTCATCCTCATAGTTCGAGCCGACGTGTGACAATGAAACTGTCACACGTGGGCTTAATAGATCGGGAAGTGAGGGAACACATACCGTTGCTTGCTCACTTCTCGATCATCTCCCTGCAGAGAGCCGTGACTGTCACTCACGGCTCTCTGCAGGGATTCCCCCCTCCCCGCTCCGATCCTCCAGCGCTGACTGGCGGAATGGACTGGGAAGAGGGCGGGTACAGCTGGCTCTGCCTCTAGATAGGCAGAGCCAGCTGTCACTCACACAGCTGGGGGGATCTCAACAGTATACGGCAGTCTCGAGCTGTAGCTCGTGCTATACTGAACTTTGGGTCACGGGAGGACGCTATTTTATGTCCTCCCGTGACCCTTAGGAGAACTATGAGGAAAAACACTGACCCCATAGTTCTCCTTTAATGTGATTTAGCTATACTGTGTTGGGTATATTGGGGCCTATTCACACTTTCCATTCCATTTTGATGCAAAACTCACGCATTTTGCATCATTAAATGCATATTAAGGAGAAATGCCATTCTCTCCTATGGGGCTAGTTCACATCCATGCACTGCAGTTTACATGTGTGTGTTACCATATGAGTTACATGCACGCAGAACAGTGTGAATCCAGCCTCAAAGCTCGTTTGCTAGGAAATAAGTTATTTCCAAAGCGCCTTCCTTGCATGCAGAGAAATTTCTCAGCCAAGATATAATAATTTGTTTTCCTTGGGACCTCAGGATAGGGTTCAGCAAGCCGTCTCCACAACAGGAAATAGCTGTCTACAGTATATCTCCACTCTGGAGAGCATTTACAAGATAATGGGACTTGCTGCTGTGAAATTAATGGAGAATTACAGTGTGTTTGCTGTCATTTTACTCAATTCTAACATTTGTGCCTGAAGTTCAGGTTTAACGGTATGTACTAGGGATGCACTGATACTGTTTTTTCAGTATCGAGCACGAGTACCGATATTTATATTTCGGTACTCGCTGATACCGGTACTTCCAGTAGCATGGAGCCAGATTCCTGGGCAATCAGGAAGCTGGGCAGCGTGTCATTACCTGTCTCCATGCTGTTTGACCAGCTCGATGCTGATGAGCCTGAAAGCCGACCTCCTGGCTAATCAGGAATCCGAGAGGTGAGTCAAAAGCCGCTGCCTGGCTTCCTCATTGCCTGGGTAGCTGGCTCGATGCTGATTGTCTGGAATGCCGCTCCCCAGCCAACCAGCATAGAGCTGGCTTCCCAGCCAATCAGGAAGCTGGCCATTACCCGCTGCCTGAGTTCCTGAGTGGCCGGGAAGCCAGCATCCCAGCCAATCAGCATGAAGCCTTTTCCCGGCCAATCAGGAAGCCGGGAGGCAGGTCAGTAACCGCTGCCTGACTTCCTGATTGGGCAGGAAGCCAGCTTCCCGGCCAATCAGGAAGCTGGAAGGGGGTCATTACCTGCGACCCGGCTTACTGGTTGGCCGGGAAGTCAGCTCCATATTCCCTTGCAGGACTGCCAGTCAGAGGACGAGTACTCGCCCAAATACTTGGTATCGGCACAGATACTAGTATCCCTAGTATATACCCACCTGTTTTTCTAACAGGCTTGAGCATGTCTGGTTCTGGGTCAGTGTGAAACCAGGTGAAAGGAAAAAAAAGCATAGGGAAAATCTGTTTTTCCCCACTCTGCAGCACACAGGTGTCAACAAAGCCTTTAGCCTGCATGTGATCACTATGTCATAGCTGACATAGTGATCACATGACTGGGAACAACTCTAGTGACAAACAGGAACAAGAGCAAGCAGCCATGTGAAGTGTTGACTGCTTGCTCTGAAGTTGAAGGACATTTGTAATGTACTATGGTGGAATTTTAATATTAACTCATACACTTAAAGGAGAACTATGGGGTCAGTGTTTTTCCCCATAGTTCTCCTTAGGGTAACAGGAGGACACAAACTAGCGTCCTCCCGTTACCCTAAGCTCAGTATACCGCGAGCTACAGCTCGCGGTATACTGAGACGCCGCAGCTGGAGTGGATCCCGGCGTAGATGACGGGATCCGCCCAGCTGCGTGAGTGACAGCCTGCTCTGCCTATCTAGAGGCAGAGCCAGCTGTACCCGCCCCCTCCCCCGTCCGTTCCGCCAGTCAGCGCTGGCAGATCGGAGCGGGGAGAGGGGAATCCAGCCCCTCCCCCTGTCACGGCAGAGAGCCGTGAAAGGATCGAGAGGTGAGCGAACCTGGTATGTGTTCGCTCACCTCCCGATCTACTGAGCCGACCTGTGACAGTCTCATTGTCACAGGTCGGCTAGAACTATGAGGTGAGTGGAAATCACTCACCTCATAGTTCTCCTTTAATATTGTTATTAATTAACATACACACCAATCAGCCATAACATTATGACCACCCACCTAATATTGAGTAGATTCCCCTTTTACTGCCAAAACAGCCCATGGCCTCCACTAGACCTCTGAAGATATGCTGTAGTACATACAGCATACCTTCTGCACCAAGCCATCAGTAGCAGATCCTTGAAGTTCTCTAAGTTGGAAGGTGGGGGTCTCCATGTATCGGACTTGTTTTTCCAGCAAATGCCACAGATGCTCAATTGGATTGAGATGTAGAGAATTTGGAGGCCATGTCAAAACCTCAAACTAATGGTTGTGTTCTTCAAACTATTCTTAAACCATTTTTGCAGTGTGGTAGGGCGCATTATCCTGCTGAAATCGGCCACTGCCATCAGGGAATATGATTTCCATGGAGGGGTGTACTTGGACAGCAAATATTTAGGTAGGTGGTATGTGTCAAAGTAACATCCACATGAATAACAGGAACCAAGGTTTCCCAGTAGAAAATTGCCCAGAGCATCACACTGCCTCAGCTGGCTTGCCTTCTTTCCCTAGTGCATCCTGGTGCCATCTCTTCCTTGGGTAAGAGGACACACACACACCCATATATAAGATGTACAAGAAAACTTGATTCATCAGACCAGGCCACCTTCTTCCATTGCTCCGTGGTCCAGTTTTGACACTTACGTGCCCATTGTAGGTGCTTTTGGTGGTGGACATGGGTCAGCATGGGCTATGCAGTCTCATACGCAACAAACTATGATGCACTGCATGTTCAGATGCCCTTTTATCAAAACCAGCATTAACCTTTTCAGCAAATTGAGCTAAAGTAGCTCTTCTATTTGATTGGACTACACAGGCCAACCTTTACTCCCCACATCGTGCATCAATGAGCCTTGGCCATCCATGACCCTGAAAACCGGTTCACCTTGGACCACTTTTGTTGGGTCCTGACCACTGCAGACAGGAAACTAGACATGTGCGATTTGTTTTTAATTGAAATTTGGATGCATTCAAATCCCTGAATGGAAAAAAAAAAAAGCATCCAAACGTATCCCCTGGCAGTTCCAATGTTGATGAGAACAAGGGCCTCTTCCCCACCCACCACCCTGGCCCAGTGGTTGTGGGGGTCTGCTGGCAGGGGGGCTCATAGGAATCTGGGTGCAAGATCAGTGTCACTAAGGTTATTATTTGCTGTTCCCAAGTTTGGAGCAGTGTAAAAAAAGTGTAAAAAAATTGAAAAAAGTGTAAAAAAAAGAAAAGATTTTTAAAATAAAAATTATATATTTTAATACTATCATTTTTACAGAAAATAACCCCTTACAATGAAAATCTGCAGCTGGGCTGCAGATTTGTTTTTCATCCTAAGGGGTTAATTTTAAAAAAAATTAACCCCTTCATGACGGCGATGTTCAAAGTATTTCGCTGTCACTAAGTGTGACTTCGGCACACTTAGGGGTTTATTCTCCGAGCAGTGTTCGGCTCACTTCACTTCTGATCGGTCATTCATTAGGCTGCCCTCGGCAGCTTTGTGAATAGACCCCTTAGTGACTTTGTATTCCAGGTGATGACTATTAGCTTTTAGAGAAAAAAACATGTAAATGTTAGCTTTTAGTTTTAGGCTGAGAAGTACAGAAACATTTCTAAAATCTTAGGGATATGAGGGGTTTCCAAATAAATGAATTAATTTATTTATTTATTTTTTAGTTGTGCTATTTTTCTAAAAAATAATAATCGAAACTGGGGAAAAAGTATTTTCTTTATGTTTTTTCCTCATTCTGTTATATTTTATTCATCCTAAGTGAGGTGTTAGGGCTATATATTTATAATCACGTGTGCCTATCTGTCCACAAAAAAAAAACCCAATATATATGTGTGGGTGCACTTAGTAGGAAAGTAAAATCACACAGCAAAAATGTAGAAAGTTCGTCAGTCATTAGCGAACAGAAACTTAAAAAAAAAAAAGCACAGGTCATGAAGGGGTTAAGGTAATGCTCCTGCGCTGCAACATACTATGAAAGTGCGTTGCAATGACAAAAAGGATAAGATGTGGTTTTGGCTACGCTCAGGTGCATTGAGCTTTTGCATCCAATGTAAAGGTACTGCCAGGCATGTTATTGCTCGTTTGTCACAGGTTCACTTTAAGGAAACAAACTGGAAGACTTTTCTGCATTTCATAAACATTGTTAAGCACTAAGGCTTCAGTCACACACAATGCAAGCAAAATTGTATATTGCGTATATACGAGGCGTCTATGCGTGCACTATATGCCAGAATCCCAGAATGCATCACTCGTAATGGAATTTTTAATGTGCTGTTCGCATGTAAATACTCAGAAATACGCTGCCAGAACGCATCTCTGTTCCATTCTGTTTTTGCGCATATATACGCTACGCAAATATACGGCTCCATACGCGGCTATGTGTATGGAGCCATTTTTTTTCATATGTTGCATATGGTACAATACGCACGTATGCGCGCGGCAGTGTGAATGAGGCCTAAAAAGAAAAAAAAAAAAGATATGCATACTGGGTTGTCCTAAGTTCAAGATTGTTTATGTGTTGGCCTTTATTTAGCCAAGTTCCATGCCATCATCATGTCAAGGTTACTAAAAGGAGGTGCGCCATCTGGTGGTAACAATTGAGAGTGTCACAAGTGAGGCTCTGTGATAGCAAAACATTAACTTTTTTTGTTCACCTATTTAATGGTCTGACTGTTCTATTAACTCACATGAGAAGTTCTCATTCTTTCAGCAACCATGTGGAACAAGTAGAATCTTTACTGCGGTGAGTGATCTGTCAGAAATTAGAAGATAAACTTTTGCTGATACCTGAGAAAGTAGCTCCATGGGTTCTACTTTGGGTTCCAGCTATGTTGGGCACAGATACAATATATAATATTGATCTTAATTTTCACAAGCAATTTACACTTAGAATAATGACTATTTGTTGATTTTGCATGATTCCTTGAACTGCAGGTATTGAATTAAAAGTTATGGTAAACAGATGTCTTCCTTGCTCTTATTACTTTTTTCCTTATTTTTCTCTAGTACCTTTATTTACTTTTCATTACCTCTTTGGACTGTAACTGTAGTCAATCAAAATGTATTCAATTATCTTCAAATCACTGGCCACACATGGAAAAACACCCCAGCCTCTCCCATGGCAGTCATGTGTCATGGATTCATGTATATATGTCAGAGGACAAGGGAATGGTTAGAGAATTAAATATGGGCTTAGCTGTTAAATTTTTATCAAAAAGTTAAAATTTGCTCATTGGTAAATTCACTGATTAGTCTCCATTTTTAGGGGGGAAAGAAGGAATGCATTTGAAATATCTGGTGGAGTAGATTATGGGGATATCACAATACATTGATAAAATCAAAATGTCTTTTTTTGTTAGACTTCCTGGCTATGTCAGAAATAGAGGATGGTCAATGCTGCTCTGAATACTGAACTGGCAGTTTCAAAGTGCAATAACAAACAACCAAACAAAAATGAGGAAGGGTGGTAACTCACACCTAACAGATGTAACCTTCACAATGTGGGCGAAAACAATATTGGAGTGGCAGCAACCTTCGATACCTTAATGGAGGGTAGCAGACTGGAACAATGTAAAACAAGCGCACAGTTTCCTTTGTTTTGATTGCATGACACTTCATCTCGTGGAAGATTGACTCTTCGAATCACGAACTGGATGCTACAACCGTGTGCTTGAATATCTCTTTGAAGTATATTGCTATATACATCCACTAGACTCTGGGGACCCTGTGAACAAAATGTCTGGCCCTAGAAGTCAAAGATGTTTGTGCAAATATGCAAAAAAAAGATCTGAGAGGCAAGTATCTGAAAGGAATATTTATTTTTAATGTTACAACTGTAGACAAGATGGAGTAGTTCAAACATACATCCTGAAAGCATATTTTTCATTTTCAAGCTCATCTTTGGGGCGCAGGTTGTACAGCTGCTCTAAAATGGGTGGCACCCAGCGGCCTGTATGAAAGGTAGACTCTCCAACCTGTCAGAGAAACAGCACATGTAAGAATATCAGGTCATTTAGGGATCGGCTTTCTAGTGTGATATGGGGGTACTCTGAGCTTCATATAAAAAAGGCACATAAACTGTACAACAGGAAGCATTCCTTATCTCATGCTCAGCGCTACACAGCAAAATCTGAGGTCTGCTCTCTTTCATGGCTAACTAACAAGTCACATTTTAAATCCATAATAATAAAAAAAAATAAAAAAATCACATGATAAATTTATATGGTACCAAATGAGACCAAATAGTTCTAACAAGGAACACCAGGGACATAGCCTCCTATGTAATAGCACACTGGAGATGACCGGTTCTCTTTAGGGGTCTATTAGACTCCTAGTGTCACCTTTCCACTTCAATAGCTTTCGCTAGGGAATAACAGCTGTAAACACAGCCAGCAGTGGCTGGGAGCAATGGCCAGCTTTGCTAGTGGCTATTTTAAATTGCAATAGCCAATAGCAGGCTGGCTGTTGCACCTACCAACTGCCTGCTGTCAATCAGCAGAGGAGGGAACTGAAGGAGAACTTTCTCGTTCAGTTCCCTCCTCTGCTGACGGACAGCAGGCAATGGGTGGGTGCTATAGCCAGCCAGCTATTGCAATGTAAAATAGCCACTAGCAGGCTGGGCATTGCTCCCAGCCACTGGATGGGTACTGGACGCTGGCTGTCTATCGCAGGCAGAGAGAACATGGAGGAGCAGCTGCGGAACTGGGGCAACAGCGAAAAAGCTGGGGCAGCAGTGGGCGAAATAGGGAATGCAGAGGCACGGCCGGTCTCTCCTCTTTGCTAGTGTCGGCTGCAGCATTCTGTGTCCCCGCTGCTTCTGCTTACATAGGCGGGGAGAGCAGTGGGGATTGAAAGGGACACAGACTGCTGCAGTCAGCATCAGCGGGGAGGACAACAGTGGAGCAGGGGGGCGCCAGCTGAGCTGAATCAACTAATCGATAATGAGAATCGTTGACAAGGATTCTCATGATCGATCTTATCGATTGTTGTTGCAGCCCTAAACCTATAGTAAAACATTTTAATGAGAAAAAGCTGGCATTTAAAAGCTACAAAGAATGCAATATAAGATGTATTAGTGCAATCTAGGCAGATAACATAGAATACAATAAACATACTGCCACAGTCAGTAAAAAGATCCCCAAAAGATTCTTCCAGTATATAAAACAGTAAAAAGGTAAGAAAAGAACATACAGGCTCCATAAAAAATAAGCATGAGAGGTTGATCACAAATGACAGAGAGAAAACGGAGGCATTAAATACATTCTTCTCTTCAGCATATACAAATAAAAAGGTCAGATTTATTGAACAAAACAAGAATGTGAACAACAATGTGCTGAATGTACCGCTGTGTTTTACGGAAGGTTCAAAACAGACTACAAAAACGTAATGTGGATAAATCACCAGGACCGGATAACTTACACCCCCAGGTACTTAGAAAGCTAAGCGAAGTTATATATAGCAAGACCATTGGACCCAATTTTCAAGCACTCCCTAATGACTGAAAGCTCTGTTTCAGCGTTTGCTGACGATACCAGCATTTGCAGGGTAATAAATTCAACACTAAACATAGCAGCATTACAGGAAGACCTTGACAAAATACGGGGTGGGAAACTGAGGTTTAATATAGAAAATTGTAAGGTTATGCATTTGGGTGTTTAAAATATTAGGGATGCACCGATAAAGGGCATTTTCACAAGTACCTCGAGAAAATGCCCCGATACCAGCGCTGTAAACAGGTGCCGTGCTTCAAAGGAAGGCTGCCGAGGTGCCCAGCAAGGTCCCGCACAGCCCAGCAGAGAGCCCGCACAGCCCAGCAGAGAGCCCGCACAGCCCAGCAGAGAGGCCGCACAGCCCAGCAGAGAGGCCGCACAGCCCAGCAGAGAGGCCGCACAACCCAAAATAGACCCCGCATTACCAACCTGACAGTGCACACAGCCCACCATAGACGTCCGTAAAAGCATTTGGTATTGGCGAGTACTTGAGGAAAAGTATCGATACTCGTACGCGGCCTGGATAAAATGGTATCGGTTAGAGTGTCCCAATACCATTTTTTCAAGACCAAGTACAAGTACTTTTCCTCAGGTACTTGCTGATACCAATTAGATACTTTTACTTAAAAGGGACATGTGACATTTGTTTCTAAATCAATACAGACTAAATTATTTTAGGGCAGTTTCTTTATAATTATGAAGAACTGTAACTCAATCCATGATTATTCAGCAATGGAGAATGGCAATCAGCAATGGAGGACTACAGATCCCAATAACCTATGATTACACAGCAATTGAAAATGGCAACCAGCATACATGGACTGCTGAGATTTGTAGCCCTCTATAGCCGGTTGCCATTCTCCATTGCTGTATAATCATCGATTATACAGCAATAGAGAATGGCAACCACTAATAGAGGACTACAGATCCCATCAATCCATGATTATAAAGCCTTATACAAGGCTGGGTGCGGGTCTCACTGGGGATGTACAGGTGGGTTCCATGCTCTCAAGGGCTCTCAAAGGCTGAACGGGAGGGTCCCGGGCTCGTGCCAGGCTCCAGGGCAGGTGCCGGCCTCAGCAGGTGCCGGGAAGGAGGAGATGTGGGGCCGGACCAGCGATGTCAAAGACAGCAGCTGCCAAGTCCCCAGCAAGCGTTGGACCTCAAACAGCCGCTCTTAAAATTTAAAGGGCCAGAAAGTGGACTCATGAAAATGCCCTGTATCGGGACATCCCTAGTATCGTGCATCTCTGAAAAATATGCATACAAGCTGCTCATTATTGGAACTATGTCAGGCTAGCATATTATTATTATCATGCATAACAAGGAGTATTTACTCCAGAGACAAATCCATAATTCTACCACTATATAAAACACTGGTTTAGCCTCATGTTGAGTGTGTGGTTCAGTTTTGGTCACCAATCCACAGAAAGGATGTCCTTGAGGTGGAGAGAATCCAGAGAAGGGCAATGGACCTAATAAAAGGGCTGGAGGACTTAAGCTATGAGGAAAGATTACAAATATTACATTTTTTCATGGGTAAAAGGGATACGATTGTAATGTATAAATTGTTGAATGGTGAGAATTAGGGATGTCCCGATACCGATGCTTGCATCGGAATCGGGCCTGATACAGGGCATTTTGATAAGTACTTGTACTTGTCAAAATGCCCCGATGCCTAGCGCCGAAGCTTGCACTGTTTTGTTGTTTTTTTAACCTTCCGTGGTGGCTGGGGTCCTTTGGGCAGGCTGGAGGAGCTTCGCATCACTGCTGTGGGCGGAGCTCCAGGTGGGGTCTAATGTAGTTGGCTGGCGACTGCCCAGAGGACTCCTCCCGTAGCTCCGCCCACAGCAGTGACGCGACACTCCTCCGCTCAGCCTCTCAGTGAAGAAATCATTAGTTCTCTATACAGCCGTGTTGAGGGTGTCTTTGTCCAAGCCAAAATGGCCACCGCGAGCTGGAGACTCAGTCCAGGACAGTTTGTACTCTAGTGTCCAACAAATCGCTTCCATTTACTTACAGTGCAGTCTGTCCTACCCAAAATGGCCACCGCCAGCAAGAGCCCCAGTACAGGAAAGTTTATTCTCTAGTGTCTGGGAAATCTCCTTCATTGGAGTACATTCTGTCCTACCCAAAATGGCCGTCACCTGCCAGAGCCTTAGTTAAGTTCAGATTGGCCTCTAGTGTATGGGAGGTAACCTAGGGGATGGTGGGAGAGGACGGCTGTGTATGAGAGGGAGATAATGGAGGAGCTGAATAGATATATTAGAGGAATCAGAAATTATATAATGAGTAGGGGAGACATTTCAGTGTCTGTGGAGAGAGGGATCTGATGAGCCCTCCGAGAAGGAGATTATACAGGATGGCGGAGATACAGGTGGGATGGAGGAGAGAACAGAGTGAGGTCTAGCTGCGGATAAGGCAGGCTCCATTGAACAGGCACCAGTAAGTAAGGGCCTGTGCTGCCGAGATGGCAAGTGGTGTAGTTTTTGCCACTTCGCCAGTATTGTATTTATAATCTGATTGCAAGTGTACATTTACTTCTTCATATAGAGTATTAGGTTAAATCATGATCTATAGTATACTACATACATAACATGTAGTTGTACTATGGATCATGATTTAACCTAATCATGTTAGCAGGGGAATAGGGGATAATTGAAAAACTCTATTGCTGTAGTGTACTCTATATGTAGTACATGTACAGTACTTGCAGAGTATAATTGTAAATGTATTGTCTGCACTGTATTAGCAGTATATACTCTATATGTACTACAGGTCCGTGCGGTTGTCCGTACTCATACGCCGACAGGATGGATCCTGTCTGCGTCTGAGCCGGGTCACCCGCACTTGGGGTGAGCGTAGGGGGGCGTACGGCCGCGTACTCCCATAGAGAAGGAGGGGGCTGCGCACTAATCACACACAGCACCTGTCCTTCACCAGAGCTGCCCGATACGGCCGTGCACACAGCCGGAGCTGTACATGCCGGCCTTTTCTGTTCTGTGAATGAGGGCTTAATCTCAAACTACAGAGGGGACTCCTTACTGTTAAGGTGCCCACACACCTTGCGATAATCGCTGGAAATCCCGCAATCGTACGATTATCGCAAGGTGTGTGGAAGGCGTGCGACCTCTCCTACTGTAAGGTCGCACGACTTTTATCTTATGAACATGTTCGCAACCCCGCCGAGAATTGTCCGATTGTCGGCGGGTGTGGCATGTTCGCAAGATAAAAGCCGCAAGCGCACACTGCCCGTTTAGCATTGCGGTCATTGGAAGCCCGCCCCTCAGCGGGGCGTGCTTGCGATCATCGCAAGTACGATCTGCCTGTCCAAGATAAGCAGATTGTTCGGTTTTTTTTATTACCTTACAACCATCGCAAGACAAAATTCTTGTGATGGTTGTAAGGTGTGTGCCCAGCCTTAGAATGGTAAAATTGCGAAACTCCCTTTGCCAAGCAGTGGTATCAGCTGAGATTATTGACTCATTTTAGAAACTTTTAGCTGTTTTCCTCAGTGAACACAATTTACAGGGGTACAGGTACTCTTAGTGATACACATACATACACACACAAACACACACAAACACACACATGGGTGGAACTGGATGGACCTGTGTCTTTATTCAACCCTAACAACAACATAACATAGATTCAGAAATTAAGTTGATATTCCTACCTTCCAGCCAGGGACATCTTTCATAATAATGGCCTCTTGCTCTAAATTTATTCTCAAAGCTCGCAGTACCCTTTTAAATAAAAAAAATTGAGGTCAGAACTGTGTGCAGTCAAAAACAATAATGTTCACCATAGTAACTTTCACAATGGCAAAAATAATTCTTAAAGCAGACCTTCACCCTCTCGCTAAACTTTTCATATTGTTACTCCCCTCTCAGCCTCTTTCACAAAATCATAGCGAGAGACAGACTCCATTTTTTTCCCCCCAATTTAAACGGACCCCCTACTGTTTCTGTCATAGGCAAGAATGACATCCCCCAAGCCGTCCACAGCTTCCTGGAATACTTACGTCATGCATCTCAGGGGTCTTCAGGACAATCTACAGAACATGTGGCGTGTCATCAGGGGGCCGGCTGTCTCTTCCTGGGTCTTGTGGCTCGCCTCTGTGCACTATCAAGGGGCCAACTGCAAGAACCAAGAAGAGACAGCCGGCTCCCAATTACTTGAGAGGAAGATAGGAGCACGGGACCTGGTGTGCCGCAGGGAAGCAGCGGATTATAACTAAGCAACACTGGATTCTCTGGGCATGAGAGTTTGTTTATTAAGGATAAGCAAGCAAAAGATGTAAGATGGGATTCAAATATAAATACATATGAAAAAAACAAAAAACACACACACACACACATACATACACACACAATATATATATATATATATATACACACACACACACACAGTATATATACACAAGGAGGTGTTGTGCTTGATAAGCAAAACCAACCAAGAATAACATGGTTAGCTGGCAGCACAGTGCTAAAGTAGAAGACAAAAAAAGGTTTTGTATTTTGAGGACCTGTCTTCACACTACACTGCAGAACTATACGGACATTGTCCCCATGTTTGAATAACTTTCTTCTAGATGTCTATGTTCTTAGCTGGAATGAGTGGACATTGGATTTCAGCTAGGAATTAGGAGTCATTTACCTGACATTTCAGCAAAAATGGGGAGAGTCGGGTAACATTTTGCAATTTTGTCGAAATGCATTGGAGTCAACAAGGAAGCCAAAATTAAGTTGGCTTTTAATGGTATAATGAGCTTTAAATGGCTCCTAAGGACTACAGAAGCTCCTTTAAAAAATCCTGAAACTATTTTTGAGTATTGCAGTATGCAATGATGCCTTTCTTATTGGACTAATATTTAAAAAGGACAAGCTTTCAAGAGTTAACCTCTTCTTCAGGTCAGAAGACTGTCCTCAATCTCTTTTTCTATTTTAAAAGGAAAAATGTCAGGGGTCTTCCAAGTTAAAAAAAAAAAAAAAAAAAAAAAAAAAAAAAGGTAAAGAAATAAAATACAACCCCTCCCACATACACATATAACATACACTTGCAGTGTGAACCATATTGTGGTGTACGTCATGTAATGTGGTGCGTTGTTAGAACACATCGCAGTGCTTGATTTTTTTTTCTTTATTTTGAAACATTAATTCAACTGTGTGGCAGCGCATGGCAAAGCTCTGTTGTGCATTGCTGTGCATTGTCATCCTCTGTGTTGCCATTAAATGCATGCCTGCATAATTTTTATTACAAACACACAAACACAGCACACAAACGGCACTGCATATCAGGCATTACAGCACAGATTTTTTAGCATAAGTTGCTTATTTACAGTTTTATGTTCCTACTTTTTCACAAAAAGGCGCTATTTAAAATGTACAAATATGTGTTATTTATTGTCTCAATACAGTTTTATCTTCTAGTTTAATCTTGTAAATTATGGTTTTTTTGTGTGTGCACTGATACTCATTTTAGTGTGTTTCTATCGATTTAATTGTGTACTTTTATCGGTTTATCGTGGATTTGATAAACATTTGCGCAATTATCGCAGGACCTACAAAATTAGTAGTAGCATCTTTTTATTCTAGAGCAAGGGTGGCAAACACAAGGCCCGCGGGCCGAATCCGGCCCGCCGGACCTTGTAATGTGGCCCGCACAGCGCTGCCTGCTGTCAGGATGGCGGAGCAGTGAGGGGTACATATCGCCGCGAACGTCGGAATGAGAGCAATAATTGTAGGGCTATCAATCACTGATAACACTAAACTGATGAGCGGTAAAAGCTTTTAAAGCGTCACCTATGGTCAATTTTGGGCATGGTAAATTTTTGCGATTTTGCGGGTGCGCGCAATTTTAAAGCATGACATGTTTGGTGTCTATTTACCCGACGTGACCCCGACTCTTATATTTTAGCAAAAATATGGGTGATAAATGGGTGTGGTTACTGGGGGTGTGGCCGCTATCACCAGTAGCAACTGAATGCAGAGGCAACTATTTATGATAATAAAGAGTAGATGCATAGTCCTATACAACCGGCCCTTTGAGGGTAACCATACTGCTGATGCGGCCCCCGATGAATTTGAGTTTGCCACCCCTGTTCTAGAGGTTCTATGATTTCAGGAAATGTATGGTTTGGGGCGTCTTTTACAAACTCTAAAAACAGTAGTTGAAAATGAAAAAAAAAAAAAGAAAAAAAAATAGGGTGAAAAACTGGTCTGACCACCGGAGGTCAAAAGTGGAACATCGGGCTTGTGAAATCGTTAAAGGCTTCAAGAAAGCCACAAGAAACTTGCCGTTACCTTCCAATCCTACCACCCCACTGTAGACACTGCTTTTACACAAGCTGAAGCTCATGTGTACATGTCCTAAGTAAACAAAAATGCATTGAACCCATTAGTTCTGAAAAGGAAGGTGCTCTGACAATACATATGTATACCAGAAGTAACCACTTGATGACCGGGTTGTTAAACGCCCTTCCTGTCCAGGTCATTTTTCAGTATTCAGCGCTGCAGTACTTAAGACATTAATTCCGTCTTGCAACGCTGTACCAAAATTAATTTTATATCATGTTTTGGGGACACATAGAGCTTTCTTTTGGTGGTATTTAACAACCACTGGGGTTTTTATTTTTTACTATACAACCAACAAAAAGTACCGCAAAAAAAAAAAACTATTTTCCCTACATTATGTAATGAAACATTTATTATTATCCACTTTTTTGGTAAAATATAAAAGATGGGGTCACTTTGGTAAATTGATACCAAACATGTCCAGCCTAAAGAGAAAAAACCTACCATACCCAAAATTGGCCATAGTAGACTATGCTTTGTAAGCTTTTACCACTCATCAATTTAGTGTTAACAGTGATTGATGAAGCTAGAATTACTGCTCACACTCCGACATTCGTGGTGATATGTAATATGCGCTGCACAATCATCATTTTCACACGTAGGCACACCCGATGCATGTTTGCGTGTGTGTATATATGTGGGGTGGGGGACTTTAAACTTTTTTTTTTTTTTTACGTGACTCTTTTTTGTTATTGCTATCATATAGGGGGATAAGAAGCCCCCTATGTGACAGGTCCTCTTTACGGAGACATCAGGGGTCAATTCGACCCCTGTAACCTAGCGACCCCCAAAGAAGCTGATGAAGCAGAGATTCGCTTCACCAGCTTCTCTCCGGCTACAGAAGCCATAGCAATGACAGCTAAAGGCGGAAGTGATGTAACACACGTCACTTCTGCATTTAGAGATCAGAGGGGATATCAGCTGCTGGAAGTGTTCTGATCTCCATCTGATCTCAGTACCAAGAGACGCTGTGCCAGTCACGGGCCTGCATGGGGCACAGCAGAGCTTGGGATAGGTGGCGGGGGGACACACACCGCACACTCCAACACAACATACAAGCCATCGGGCAGCTCTATAGCCACCTGAACGCTTGTATGTAAACAGCCTTCGCCGGCTGTTTAACCCCTTCATGACTGAGTTTTTTTTCCAGTTTCTGTTCGTTAAAGACTGACTCACTTTTTACATTTTTGATGTGTGATTCTTCCATTGGAATAATGTATTTTTTTACTAAGTGCACCGACACATATTATATGTTGTTTTTTAGATGACAGATAGGGCTATATATTTATATCACATATGTGTACCTAACGCCTCACTTAGGATGCATATAAAAAAAAAACAATTTAAACAAAACACTTTTTCCCCAGTTTTAAATTAATATAAATTCTTAGAAAAATAGCACAGCTAAAAAACAATGCATTCAAATAAGTTCATTTACTTGTCCTTTATTTGGAAACACCTCACATCCCTAGGATTTTAGAAAGTTTTCTGTACTTTTCAGCCTAAAACTAAAAGCTAACATTTTATTTTTGTTTCTCTAAAAGCTAATAGTGGTCACCGGGCATACAATGTCACGGTCACATTTAGTGATAGCGACATAGTGTGAATATCGCCGCTATGAGGGGGTTAAAAAAAACATTTTACCCTTTAGGTTGAAAAATCTGCAGCTGCAGATTTTCATTGTAAGGGGTTAATTTTTATAAAAATTATAAAACATACATACACACTATTTATTTACCATTTCTTTTTTTTAACACTTTACACTATTATTTTCCCCACATTTGTTACACTTTTATTTCATTTATTTTTAATGATATCAAGCAGTCACTGTGGATGGATCTCACTATGATTGCTTGATAGTTTATTTCATTAATTTTTGGTATTAGGCTGCTCTAAATTTAGGAACAGCCAATAGTAACCTTAGTAACACTGAGGCTTACATGCTGATCCTGCAGCATTTCAGGATCCGATGTCATTAAAGGCTTCTGATCGTTCCCACAACGATCAGAAGCCTGAAACAATGTTTCAGCAAAGAGACATCTTGCTAAATGTTTCTATTCTGAAACATTAGGCAAAAAGCCAGTACACAGGATTTCCTAATCCCGATCTGTACCAGCTGTCAAACAGTGACAGCAAGTGCAGTAAATACCGCACTGCTATCACTGTCAGACACCCAACTCCTAAAAGGGATCTTCATTAATGGATGTCTCAATACGGTCTCTCAGCGGTTACCTCCATTACAGAGCCCCAAACAGCTGCTCCCGTACAGTGTACATGAGTAGTCATTTTGGCACTTAGTGACGGGGACGTACAGTGCACGTCTCCCATTACTAAGGGGATAAATTGCAAATAGTTTTAAAACGCCCACCCACATTTAAGAAGCCACAATCCGGCCGTTTGAATACAAATGTCTTTGATTTTTGATCTGTCACTTGCTTCATGTATTTATTAGCAGCATGTAGAGTTAAGCAGCACAGATTTTCCAAATGCCATTCTTCCCCATAATGATAATCTGTTACAAAGCAAACACCTTTGTGATAAGGCTCTAAGGGAAACCGCCATTCCCTGCCTGATGTGTACTGCATTTTAGTTTGGGTGCAGTGCCTCTAAATCTATTCACCAAATCATTGGGAGGCACATGGGTCAGGGACCAAATGCTTTTATCAGAGCATCACCACACTGGTGTTTTGTCACAAGCACATAGGGTTTAATAAATCCTAAGAGCAAATAGTGGGAATGTCGCTTCTGCTTCTGTTTGAGCTCTGACAAGTGTGGCCAGAGCAAGAGGGTTTACTAGGACATAGTAAGACGAAAAAAATACTTACCTCCTATCGTATTCTGCCTGTAATAAAGGCATCAGTGCTAATCGAGCCTCTAGATCTTCAATGTATCGTCGCCTGGATTACAAAAAATAAATTAGATGTGAGATATTAACTACTGAACAATAAAAACAAAATACTTGTTCCACTACAACAGGGAACAACTGCTACCTGCTTTAATATTAACAGAATCTCAAAAAGGGAAAGTTTGGTATACCAACAAACAGTTTTTATTGGTTATATCATTTAGTAAGGGATTCTATGTGTATATGGCATCTGATGGACTTTTAAGCCAATATTCAGTGAAATACAGTATCCTGTGGGAAAGAGATCATAACATACCGCGTTTCCCCGAAAGTAAGACCTACCCCAAAAATAAGACCTAGTTCGGTGGTAGGTCTTATATTACAGAAATCCGCTAGGTCTTACTTTTGCAGCTCACGCACGCACGATGGAAGCGACATCCGCCGGGACCGGCAACAGCACGCCGCCTTCCGGGACCTGGTCCAGTCCTCCCCCAGCCAGGTAAGACATCCCCCGAAAATAAGACCTAGTGTCTTATGTCGTGCAAAAAAAATAAAATAAGACAGTGTCTTATTTTCGGGGAAACACGGTAGCTAACAAATGCCATCACTCAGGAGGAGGGTTGTGATGCATTTCATCAAACATTGCATTTTGAGCAAGTGTGGATCGGGTCAGCAGACAAAAGGGATAGGAGATTTCACCTTTTTCTTTAGTGTCATAAAACAATACAGACTAATGATTTTAGGATAGTGGTGGAGCGCCAGGGCCTGGTCACAGCTGCAACTGCTCCAACCCTGGTAGTTCTGCCACTGACTCCAAGCTGTAGAGGAACTACAAATCTCAGCAATACATTATATAGCAATGTAGAATATCACCAGCTATAGAGGACTACAAATCCTAGCAATGCATTATACAGCAAAGCAGAATAATACCATCAGCTAGAGGACTACAAATCCTAGCAATGCAGAATAATAGTCAGCTATAAAGGACTGCAAATCCCAGCAATACATTATACAGCAATGCAGAATAATACCATCAGCTATAGAGAACTGCATATCCCAGCAATAAATTATACAGCAATGCAGAATAATACCATCAGCTATAGAGAACTGCAAATTCCAGCAATGCAGAATAATACAGTCAGCTATAGAGGACTGCAAATCCCAGTAATACATTATACAGCAATGCAGAATAAAGCACAGGACAGAAACAGCAGGTGATATTTCTAAAATAGCTGTGGAGTTCAGGTGCAGTTTTGCTGCACCATACCTGTAAATAGCACACTCTGTGTTGCTGTTCTGCTCCGGCGTGCCAGCCTGATGTCTCTGGGCAGAGAGTCTGAGAAGGGGGAGATGTGGGGGCCAGCAGAAGTGCTGTAAACAGAGGTGCAGCATGGTTCCCAAGAAAGCTTACGCAAGGTGCCCAG
The DNA here is from genome assembly GCF_000935625.1 of Nanorana parkeri. Taxonomy (NCBI): domain Eukaryota; kingdom Metazoa; phylum Chordata; class Amphibia; order Anura; family Dicroglossidae; genus Nanorana; species Nanorana parkeri. The sequence continues at coordinate 470,421 of NW_017307168.1, read as the reverse complement.
CAAGTGCAGGACCTAAGGCAGCCGCTTAATTTGCATAATTAAAGTGCCGGTATTGGGTTTTGATATCGGAGTACTCGTGCAAATGCTCAATTTCTGAGCCAATACTGGTATCCGTGCATCCCTATTTTCTACCTATAAATATGACTCAAAATGTGCATATTATAAAGCATGACTTTCAGTTAAAAGACTTAGCAATCCACAGAATTTCAGATACCTCCTTTCTCTATTCCACATGCCGATGCTATAGTATCCATAGATCATGACTCCTATACCTACAGCAAACATAGTATAACCTGGAGAGAGAAAAAAAAAAAAGTTTATAATATAGAGCTCTCTAAACAAAATACGGTAAACTCTAGATTATCCGGTATTCAACTAACCAGAACTCTCGTCTGACCAGAAGAAAAAAAATCTCTTGTGTACTCACTGTTCTGCGGCATGTATTATCCTGGGACTTATCTGAAGGACAACAATGGCCTTTGGTGCCCGCATTTATCTCTATTGTTACCTTAAATGCTGTTTATGCCAGGGCAAGTTCTATTTAAAATGTATTTCTGTTAAAAATAAAAACAAATACCCCACCAAAATGTCTACTGGCCACCTTTGGAGTACTGAGTCTTGTCATAAGTTAAACTGGCCCTTGTCTAGAAGTGTTTTCCATTTCAGACCTTTCTGTAGGGATGCTTAAACAATGAGAAAGAATACATTGATAACTTGCTCAATTTTCTTTTTGGGAATTTATAACCACGTATATGTATGTTAATGTTTTAACAAAAAGAAACACATAAACTTTAATTGGCTACCAGTTAACCCCTTAAGGACCAAGCTTCAGATGCTTGTACATCAGTTAAGGAATTTTTGCTGTGTGTGTTCAACCGCAATTTCCTTCTTTCTCATTTTTTGCACCAACACATATTATATACCATTTTTTATGGTATAAAAAAAAGGGCTTTAATTTGATGTGACCTATGCATATATAAGTTTTAAGGAAGCTTAAAACCTTAAGGACCCATGACGGAATTATTCCATCATGGGTCCTTATGGCATGGACAACCATGACGTAATAATTCCGTCATTGGTCCTTAAGGAGTTAAACATAAAACCAAATCCACCCCTACCCTATGCCTTATGCTAAAGATTTCAGTAAAAACAACTTTTACACAGGGCACAATGGACAAAATATACAGTACACATGAACCTGCTTGGTGGCATCAAAGTTGGACTCTATAGGGTCTATTTATAAATCTTCTGCTCAGCCACACACTGGATGAAGGGCATCAGTACAGCATTCTTGCAATTAGATAGAGGCGAGAAGCAGAGGAATTCATATGCTCCTCAGCTCCATCCAGTGGTGGGAGTGCCTTACAAACGCTTTAGATGGTTCAAATTGATGCATTGTGGCGCCCTGGCAAGGTGCGTTAAGGTGAGAGGTTATATCTGAATAGGGCCTTAAAGTGGCTATATACAGTATAATACAAGGTCAATCAAAAAGTAATACCTCCAGGTCTGTAATTTGATGTCCATTAGTGGCTTGCATCTCAACTGGTGGGTCACAACCCCATGTTCAGTGGTTTGCCGCATGTCTTCCACTGTACTAGGTGAGAGGCTGCACAGCCTCCCCCACAAGGCAGCACTGCCAGTTCTCGGGCCGAGCAGCCTATCAAAATATGCAGCCCAACGCTGAGTGTCAGCTTGAGGTGGGGTGGGCTGGAGGTATGGCCATGAGGGAGCTTTATCCATATATGCATTGCTTACAGCTTCCTCACGTGACCGGAGTGACGCTACAGCTCGCGGTATACTGAGCCTAGGGTGACGGGAGGACGCTAGTTTGTGTCCTCCCATTACCCTAAGGAGAACTATGGGGAAAAGACTTAACCCCATAGTTCTCCTTTAATGACCAAGAACAAATGTGGGTCCTGAGGTTATACAGGTTGAGAACCACTGCATTAGTGACTGTGGATGTTCATGTACCATGTTATAGAGGCGTCCTTACCCCACTAATGCATACTTTTCTTTTTCAGATTGAGTGATTAGAGCCATGGATCTGCGGCTAAAACAGGTTTGCACAGCTGAGGAAATCCATAATCAGTGGAGGTGCACCGAAATGGAAATTTTAAAAACGAAATCAAAATAAAAAAAATTGTCAGGCCGAAACCGAAAATGTTTTTTATTTAAATTTTTTCAAATATTTAATTTTTTACAATTTATTTTTATGTATTCATTATTTATTAAATATTTTTTACTTTTAGGGGCTTTGGGGAAATATTGGGGGTCTAAACAATGTTCCTGTTCATTGATAACATAAGTACATTGTGTGTTTACTATAACCACAATTATGAATGAACAGGAGGTGATGTAGATCACTTCCCATTCATTTATAAGTGAGGATATAGTAGCCATACTCTGTCCTCAATTATTTACAAACACTCAGCGATCACTGAGTGTTTGCACTTGCTCTTCTCTCGGACACGCTGTCACAGGAGGCTGATCGAGCGGTGTAGGGAGGAGAGCTCAGCCTCCTGTGACAGCGCTGTCTCCGCCCCCACACCGCTCTGCTGGGCTGTGATAGGAGGCTGAGCGGTGAGGGAGGAGAGACGCCGGCCACTCAAATCGCTCTCCTCCCGCAGTGCTCAGCCGCCTGTCACAGTTTCTCTCCTCCCCACTGGGACACAGAGCAGCTCCCAGCGGGGAGGAAAGAAATCACGGATGCGCCGATGTATCGGCAGGAAAATGGCACTTTCGCCATTATGCCAAAAGTTGCATTTTCGGCCGATATGTTTCGGCGGCCGATATATCGGTGCATCCCTAGTAATCAGCTAAAGAATGTTTATGGGGACGCTGTAGTGGAATTTCGGTTTCTCCTTCTTGAAACTTCTATACCCAATGCTGCACATTGCTAATGTCCACTACAGCGTTGCCATAAACATTATTTAGATTATGGATTTCCTCAGGTGCGCAACCCTCTTTCTCCAGAAAACACCTTGAAATCACGTCAGCATGTGTTTGATGCATTTCCCTTAATTTTAATGGAAAAAAAGAATCAAGGAAAAAACAGTATTCTATCAAAGATTGTGACTGGGTTGGAATGTGTGACCGGTCACATGGTCACACATTTTAATGTAATCACGCCCATTTTTTCCGGGGTTAAAATAAGTGATCGGCAAAGGTGTAGAATTCAAAGCTTTCTCAGCTGTTCCAGGGCAGATGATTGGCATCGCAGATCGTATGTGCAGGAGAACCCGACCTGCCCTGGAACAGCTGATCGGTCCTGAAATGTCACTTCTATCCAACTTTATGAAATGTCAGATCGCACACACAAAGTCGGATAGAAGTGACGTTTCACTTCTATCCCACTGCCTGCGGAATGACCGCTCTCCGCAGGGATTACCCCCTATCCTCTCCGATCCTCCAGTGCTGACTGGAGGAAAGGATGAGGGAGGCGGTAGACACAGACAGGCAGAGCCCACTGTCAATCAGCCAGCGGGTGGATCTCGACAGTATTGTCAGGATCCATCCAGGCTGTGGAGCGGCTCTGCGTTCTCAGCATATAGCATGCAGTAGCCCGCTATATGCCGAGTTTTGGGTCACATGACATAGTAGATGTCATCCTGTGACCATGAAGAGAACTATAGGCAAAAAAAGGTCATCATAGTTCTTTTAATAAGCTGTAACAATTCATTTTAAATGAAGCGCCTGTGCTGGCCATGTCAGACTGAAGCCACCATTATCATAATACAGAGATGATAACATTAAGGCTGCGTCCTCTTTGGCTTCAGCAATCAGCCCTGGCTCTAGCAGACGGTGACAGCCCGGTGTCTTCCCGTCCATCACACTATACCAATAACACTAACCGCTCACACCCTGCTCCCAGTCACCCACCGCTAAAGCCCCGACGAGGCAGGTTCCTTTTATAATCCACCGGGCCGTACCCCCCTGGAGGGGGCATGTCCTGCTTCACCTTGGACGCAGCCATCTTCCCCGCTGTACAACACCGAGGCCGAACCTGACACTGTCACGTGACTAGAGGAAGTAACGCCAGCATCCGCTCATCGACGCCATGTTTGTTGGGGCAGCGAATCACGTGATGCAGTAGTCGGTTAAATGATCACCTCAGTGACAACGACCATGTACGCCATGACGTTATACCAAGTTCTGTATTAGGGCATTACTTTACTAGAAATAAGTGCAAGCATAGGATTAGGACTTGTTTGTAATTTGCAGGTATACCCAGGGCCGGATTTACTCCCCCCCCCACCCCTTGCCATCAATGGAGAATGGCAACCAGATGGCAGGGTTAGTTTCAATTTTTTTTTTTATTGTTTCTTTATTTTTGTAACTTTTAATTTTTTTATTTAATAATTTTTTATCAATTATTTACAATTTTTTTAGATTTTTTTTATCTTATTTACTTTTTTAGATTTTATTGTTTATTTTTTTATAATTATTTTCTTATTTTTTACTTTTTAATCACCTTATTTTTTTACTTATTTCATATTTTAAAATTTTTATTTAATTTATTTTTCACCCAACTTTATTGCTATCACACAGGAGAAACAATCCCCTGTGAGATAGCAATTGGAGGTGACAGGTTCTTTATTGACCCTGTCACCTCCAATACAGGAGTTCTAGCACAGCACTGTGCTGGAACTCTTGTGACAGGTGAGAGAGGAAGAGCACAGCTCTCCCCTCTCACTGTGTAACCCTGCCGCTCTGCTCACCACATCGGTGGCCAGTGAGGAGACAGACTTGGCAGCAGAACAAGGAGGACGGAGCCAGTGAGGAGAGAGGTAAGTGCAGGGGGTAGGGGTGGGAGGCTGCAGACTTTTTACATGTGATCACAGTGACATCGCCGAGATCACTTGTAAACGAACAATCGGCTTCCCTCACTCTACATTTAGTCCTGCTTGTGCAAAGCAGGACTAAATGTAGAGAGGGCAACTTACTGCCCGGCGCTCGCAACTTCCTCACAAGGACACCTGTGCCCTGCCACCCAAGGCCGGGCTTCGGTGGCCTTGTGGGGAATCCGGCCCTGCGTATATACCTGCTGAAGTTGTACAGTAATTGGAGTTTGGCTTTACAATTTAAAGGTTGTGGGTGGGCCGTTGACTTTCATACTTTGGATTATGATTACATTAGGCCTGTGTAGATGGTCTTTGGACTTGTGTGGTCATTGTGACATTGGGATAAGATGCTTCTGAGACCATTCACAATTCATTGATAGGTGCATTTGACTTGCATTCAATCTCCTTCTGACTTGCAATGGACCTGCTTGAGGGCCCATTCACACCACATCCAGATAACCTCCAGACCCAAACTGCATCCTAATGTATCCCTATGCTATTTCTGGCCTCTGTTCCCCCCCAGCAGAATACGTTTCAGACCAGACAAATACTGCATGTCTCATTTTGTCTGGTCTGGAACGCAAAGAAACGCATCACAAATACATGAAACACACCTGTAAGACCATTTTAAGCTAAAAAATAAATACATTTCCAAACGCAGCGACTGCACTATGTTCCAGATCTGGTCTGGAAAATGGTGTGAACCCAGCCTCAAGCAGGTTTAGCCTTCCTATAATCTTGTACGGGAATAAAATCCCACCTGCTGCAAGAAAGAGCTTGCCGACACAGTCCTTATATTTCTTCTAAAATATGCTGTCCCTAGGAAACAGTATTGATGATATTTTTTTAGCTGCTAAAGGCCAGGGGTAGGCAACCTCTGTAGTCCAGCCGTTGTGAAACTACAAGTCCCATGAGGCATTGCAAGACTCTGCTTGCCATAGGCAGGACTCCCAGAGACAGATACATGGTGGGATTTGTAGTTTTCCCACAGCTGGAGTGCTGAAGTTGCCTACCACTGGTATAAGCAATGATATGTAAACTATACCAACCCAAGTTTTGGATAGAGTGAGGAAGCGTCAGAACCCTTTGGGTTTTACTGCTCTCCAAGGATCCACAAGGGAGATTTCCCCTCACTTCTTGTCCTGCTGACAATTCAGACAGGAAGTGAGGGGAACTCTCCAACAAGAATACAGATAGAAGTAAAAATGCTTTTCTTCAGCAAAGTAGGGAAAAGTTAAAAACCCCTGTAAAAGTTTTGTTTTTATCTCCCCGTTTGTTTCTCGCTTCCTGTCAGATAAAATCATTGTATGCAAGACAGGAAGTGAGGGGGGGGAAAAGAAAAGTGCAATAGAGCACTCGCTTGCTGTCAAAACCCAACATAGGTTATAATCCCTTCCCATTCTATCCCAAACTAGAAAACAATTGGCTTGATATACATTTTAAGGCAGTTGTAAATAATATTCATTGAAGGAGATTTATCAAAACGGAAGCAGACAAAATCTGGAACAGTAGTGCATGGCAACCAATCAGCTTCTGTCTTTCATGTTCAAAGCATAACTGAACAAACTGAAGAGAGGAGCTGATTGGTTACTACGGGCAGCTGCTCCAGTTTTGATAAATTTCCCCAAAATGTGATAATATATATATATATATATATATATATATATACACACACACACACAGTATATATATTATATACACACACACACACTATACTTTTTGGGTGGTGGGGCTTTCCCTGACTTCATGGATAAGCCCTGCTAGTTGATATTTCATTGACTAATACTGCCTGGGTGGACAGTATGAACACTCTCAGGCAGGAGAAGTGAACAATCTAGGACAACATAGCGGGTTTGGAAGAATTCTCCAATTCAGCTCACGTTCCAGTTCAGCTATGTTGTCCTAGATTGTTCACTTCTCCTGCCTTCTCCAAACTCTTCACCCTTTTGTGAATAACCCTGAAAGAGTCCATTCACACATCTCCATGCAAGAACGTATACATTACCACAGTGCACGTTTATGTGCATTGCAGTTTATCTTCAAGAGCATCGCAATGCATCTCGCGTACCAGCGTTGCAGCACTGCCATGCATTTTGGTGTGCTGTGTCAAGGAAAAAATGTGGCGCATGTCCAATTTTTAGCCCGTTCTGGTGCAATGACAATACCTTAGCACAACCCTCAATAACAGACCACTTACATGTGTTGTTATAGATGAAGCAGATGACTTTAAATGGGCGCTTTCCATCCACTTGCACAGATGAATGACAGGTTATTTTGGGATGCATTAACACCTAAGGTTGAACATTAAATAACATAACGTGTTGTCACATCACTTGCTGCATGTTGTGTATATGCGCATTTATTTCGGCTCAGACCTCAAAATGTGTCCACATACCAAAAAAACAAATGACCCAGTTTGTTTTCCTTTGCACCACAGCACAGCTATCTACCAGAGTATGCACTGCACTGTGTTGAGAGCCATGTGTGATGTTTGCTGAGTGAATGCGCATTTGGGACCCATTAGAAAAGAATGGTTAACACACACATGGGTACGAACGGAATCTTAGAGCCCATTTGAAACAATGATCCTGCAACGCACGATAACACTGTGGCACCCATACACATCGCCCACTGTCAGAATACCCAGAGACAGCAGCTCACTGGCTGTCGGTGTTCTATCATTTCATCGGACCCATGACTTCTTTGGACGTCCGTCCGCGCAAACGCAGTGAGGCACCAGGTCCATAATTCTCATGGACCAACACAGCTTATCAGCGTGTGAAGGGCTCAGCCGTCCATGCAAGCGCACTGTGGCACCACGTCTGTAAATTTTACAGACCAAGAGTTTAGCAATGCAGAACTCTGACTAACTACCACACATGCTTCAGTCAGTCATGAGTTTATATATATGTATATACATAAATAATCAATCAGGAGTGACTGAAGCATGCGTGGTAGTCTGTCATAATTCTGCATAGAACCTCGCTGCTAAACTCTGTTGGTCTGTGAGATTTACAGACGTGGTGCCACAGTGCACTTGTGCAGATGGCCGAGCCCTTCAACGCTAATAAGCTGTGTTGGTCCGTAAGAATTTCGGACCTGGTGCCCCACTGCGCTCGGGTGGACAGCCAAGCCCTTCACATGCCCCCGGAGGTCTGATGAAGTCACAGGCCCAATGAAAAGATAGAACACTGGCTGTTAGTTCCCAGGCTTTCCGATTGGCTCCTTCATTCAGCTGATCGAGTGATGCCGGCCAAAAGGGTGCCGACAGCAGCACCCACTATGCGAAATTCGGTGTATGGCCACCTTAAGAGTAAAATGTGAGTTGCTATACTTTGTCCTCAGCACTTTATGATTCATGTTCCACATATACTTCTGATCTCACCCAGAATTGCTTATCAAACTGCCCTCTCTGCTCCATTGACCAAGGTCCTCTACAGTCCCTCAAAATTCACATTGTGAAAATTCATCCGGTTTTGCGGCTCGGGTGAGTATACCTTTGTTTTTTTTACACCCTAGATGAAAATGAGCACTTAACCCTTGCAGGGTGGAGGTAGCCCTACTGCAAGGGATAAGAAAACTTGTTGCCAGAGTTCTTCTTTAGCTTTGGGAATAGGGTATGGTACAGAGTTTGGGGAAGCCGAGCCTTTAGTAATAAAGTTTTATTTGACCAGGGCACAGAGAAGAGGGGTTTCTTGTCATTAAAGGGGACCCTTTGACTTGTAAAATGTAATTAATTTAAGATTTCTGTGGGAAAGCAGTATGATTGACAGATGGATAGGGCCATACAAAAGCATGGGTGGTTCTTAACATTAGGATGGGCCATAGTCCTGAAGTTGAGCCCTTCAGCCCTATTCACACCTGAGCATTTTGTACCTCCAAGCTACAAAACGCTCAACATTAAAAACATTAGAAAGCAGGCAAGCATACAAATATTCATTGGGGGCAATTTATCAAAACTGGAGAAGACAGAACCTGAAGCAGTTGCCCACAGTAACCAATCATCTTCTCTCTTCAGTTTGTTAAGCTTTGAAAATGAAAGATAGAAGCTGATTGGTTGCCATGGGCAACTAATCCAGATTTGGTCTGCTTCAAATTTGGATACATTTCCCTCCTATTTATTTTCAATAGTAATGTTTACTTGAATTTGTTAAGCTTCTATAAGAACTGCATATCAATTTCATTATTGTACTTGCCTTACAGCAACAGTGAAGCAGAAGCGAACATCGTAAAAATACAAAAAGAACAACTAAGGCTTTAGAGTCGACACATGCTGCAAAGTTGATCTCGGTCTAGAATTATGTTTGCTGTCAATCAGCTCCTAAAAGACTTGGGCTACAATGTGGTGCGTACCATCGGTGAAGGTACCTTTTCCAAGGTCAAATTAGCAACATCTCAAAAATATCACCGCGATGTTGCTATTAAAGTGGTGGATAGAAGAGAAGCACCAGAAATATACTCCACAAAATTACTGCCTCGTGAGCTGGAAATACTAAGGACTGTCAACCATCCTAATGTCATAGCTGCCTACGAATTTATTGCCGTAAGCAACGGACTGCACTTTATAGTAATGGAACTGTGCTTCACAGATCTACTGAAGGTCATAGAGGATAATGGGAGACTGACAGAAGCCAAGGCCAAATCTCTCTTCCAGCAGATTGTCTGCGCTATGAGTTATCTGCACCATAATCAGATCGTTCACAGGGATCTCAAGTGTGAAAATATTCTCCTGACGGAGGATCATAAGGTCAAGATCACAGACTTTAACTTTGGGAAGTTGCTAGACAGCACAGACTTGTCTACCACATACTGTGGTTCTGTGGCATATGCTTCACCTGAGGTGAGCTTGTAAATGCGTGCAAAGTAAAATTGGTGTGGTGGGAGTGGTCAACCTATGTGTAGGATTTAAAACAAAACTATACTGATCCATCTCTTTAGCTGAGAGCAACAATTTCAAGCATCCATGCGCTCACAGGTTCAATGTGATTCTATATACAGTATATTAAATATAACACTTATGCATGATAAATGATCTACAGAGCATTAGGAACAGCTAAAGAAATTTGGTGTGGAGGCTGCAGTTTTCCATTAAGTTCTCCCTCCTTAAAGGGACATTGTCTGTGCAAAGAGGACCTTCACCTTGAATGCAATCCCCCTCAGCTTTCTCCATTGCAGCTGGCACTAAAATTCCTAGTGTTGGCTGGAGTCACAGTGCAATGACATCACTGCCTCTATCATGTGACAATGCTCAGTGCTAGCATTTTCCCTGCTAGACTGGAGCACTCTCACACGGAAGGAGGTCACATGCTCTTTCATACCCAGATGCACCTGAACGAGCAGTGTCAGTGTCTTGTTGATGCTGCCGAGAGAACTCCGATTTGGGGAAAGGCAGATCACATGATTTTTGCCAGGGATTTGCTCCTCTTTAATCTTCTGAATATATGTTCCAAACTAAATAATTTTGGAAAACGACCCCGTTTAATTTCAATTCCAAATTGCATATTTACATTTCCATATTGCCATTGTCAGTTTTGCAAATGCACACAAAATGTATGTATCATAATGCATGTGCCAATATTACTAGTGTATACATTGCACAGAAAATATCATACTGATACAATATGTATAGGCATATCACAAGAAAACAAACCACGATTACCATAATTTTTTTATTGCTATACTCTTTTCAGAGTATATATGGTTTTGGAGGTCTTTAATGAGTAATGCATTTTACTTGTGGGATCCAAAATTGTAGGAGCCCAAGAGAGTAATTCCAAAATATGCAAAGTCATGTGATTAAAGGAAGCTTGTGCCAAAACATCTCTTCTGAATTCAATACTTTCTAAAACCAGATTTAAAAATATGTCAATCTTATGTAGGGAGGAACTTCTATTGGATCCAATGACTCTTGCGTCGGTGGTGTCAACGTTAATTGTATTGTCTGTTGTAGGTACTGCAGGGAATCCCATATGACCCAAAGAAATATGACATATGGAGCATAGGCGTGATACTCTACATGATGGTAATAGGTACTTTTCCATTTGATGACAGCAACATCACTGCCTTGCCAGAACTTCAGGAGAAGGGTGTAGAGTTTCCGAAAGACTTGACTTTGGACAAAAAGTATGAAAATCTTATCAAAGCATTACTGGAATACAGCCCTCATCAACGACCAGACATTGGCGCAGTCTTAGTGCACAGCTGGCTAGAAGAACCAATAAACCAAGCAGGTTAAATACAAAAAAAGTCTTTTTTTGGGGGGCTTTTCCTTTTACTGAAACCCAGGTGCACTTTCATGAACTCCAGCACTAAAGCTGGCAATAGACATAGTACAGTTGGACATTTTGATATGATCTGTCACACTGGGGGTATTCATCAAAACTGGAGCAGACAGAATCTGGAGCAGCTGTCCATAGGAACAAATCAGCTTCTCTTTTCAGTTAAGATTTAAAAATGAAAGAGAAGCCAATTGGGGGCCATAGGCAACTGCTCCTATATATGTAGTAAAAATGTTTTGATAAATTCTTCTCACTGTGCTTTGGCCCAACATCTGACCAGAAAATTCTGGTCATAGGAGTGTACATGTTAAGGCAACAATCATGTGTTTTCATGTGCTGCTGTTGTCCTTAATAGGCTGATTAAAAAGGTGTTGATCTATTAAGACACAACACACATCAACCCATTTAGAGAGGCACTATAAAAGTTAGCGCTTGTAGTGGAGCTACCCCCGCACTGCAATTGCCTTAGATGTGATGTCATGGGTCCTTGGACCACCGGAGCCCAGGAAACAAACAAAAAAAGGGACAAGTCTAGCAGCCAGGTGGGATATCAAGGATCAGGTAAGTATATCTTAGTTTTGTTTTTTTTAGCCTGTAGAACAAATTGCTAGGGTTAGTTTGTGACAATTCCCGGAGGTCCTCTTAAAAATAATGGCATAGCCGTGTACATGCATTGATCCGCGGTAAAGCAAGTAGGTGTAGAGGGGCCCTAAAGCTGAACTCCAATCATATAAAACATTTCATTTGAACAGAGTATTTAGCGGTTTGCCTGACGCTCTGCTTTAAAAAAGGAACAGGAGAGAAATAAGAAGATTCGGTGATGTCACCATTGTACTGCTTGTTGATCTTGCTGCAGGCTTTACATGAAAACACAAAGCCCTGCCTCTACAGAGAAAGTGCAGAACAAATCAAGGCAAGTCAGTAATGTTGCAGAGAGACAGTGGGCAATGCTCAATGCTAGTGAATAGTCCATTGCCCTCTGCCTGCCTATTTTTGGTCAGAGCTTTCAGAGTTCCATTTCTCTAAATTGCTCCAGCTCTTTAACTATGGTGAAACTACAAATCCCATAATGCATTTATCTCTGGGAGTCATGCCTGTGAGAATCTTGCAGTATCTCATGGGATTTGTAGTTTCACCACAGCTGGAGGGCCAGAGGTTCCCCACCCCAGTTTTAAACAGTCACATTAAAGCGTTAACACACCTCTTTTGTAGCCAACACATACTGTTAATGACTTACTTTTGCAGCTTTGATTGCAATTATACTATTTCTGTGGTTTTCACCCCTGTATACAATGCCATTGCACACTACGCCCTCGCCCCCCCAATGTCCCTGGACTGCATCGCAGAAATGAAGACCATAAAATGAAGTAAAAAACTCACACAGAAAGAGAATGAGTTGGCTTAGTTATTTATTAATATTATTCAGAAATGCGGTTCTGGCCAGTGTGATTAAATAGAAACGGCTAGTTCTATCAGTGATGGGGCATCCCCAATTCCCACACACTCTAGCATGCTCACACACACACTATGCTTTTCCCACAAGTCAAAAAACCTGCACTCCTAATATCAGGAGAACAGTGTTTCAACAAAGACCTCCATACAAAACTATCCTTTTATTGGGTGGAAGGTAATCCAATAAGCCTGTATGTAAAGATATAGTTTACTTTCCAGCCCTATTGTAAACATCAAGCTCCACAACATTCTTCCAGCAATCTAGTCTTGCTGCATGAGCTGCTGCCTGTGCTGGTGGCACATGATTGCCAATGGGGCCAACCCCATATGCTGGCAGACAACTGCAGTGTGTGCAGCAAAGGTGATCGGCCCGGAATCTTGCAGATCTGGAAATTGACATTGGGGCTGCAAAAGCAGTTATAATTTTACATGTAAACAAACTTCATTACACAACACCCAAAATTTAAATAGTTTTGGTTAGAAGTATTTAATATATATATAATAAAAATAAATTGCAAAAGAAAAAGGAGGGGTAGTTAATTTGACGGATTCAAGAAATTGAAAATAATTGTTTGCTAAACCATTTGTACTCCTCAAATCAGGAGGCTGAGGTTTGGAGAACAGATGTTCTGTAAGTGAACTCAAAGATTCTCTCCTTTGTAGGCCATGTATCCAAAAGAACAAAAAGACAAGTGAATGGGTTTACAAGCAGTATTTTGTGCATTTGTAATTAAATAAGAAAGTGCCCCCCCCACCACTCCCAAAAAACAAAAAAAAACACAAACAAAAACCACCCAGGCATTGCAATTAATTTGAATTATAAAAAGTTTGTCCAAATACACCTGAGTGTGTTATTCTCTACTTATATTTTATGTGGGAGCAAACATGGAGGGGAGGGGGGAAGCATAATAAAATTAGAAGTTCCCCTGAAAAAAGTCCTACATTGCGGAATGAAAAAAAATATATATATCAGTCTCTCATACTAATCCATCATACACACAAAAAGTCAAGTTTGAATTCTAGGGTTTATCATTTATACAAATAAGGGAAAAAATAAGTTTCCATTCCCTCCCAGAAAACCCCCTCAAAAAAAAAAAATGAAAACAAAAAAAAAAACTAAACCCTAAACAACTGCATATATCAAAAAAGTATCTAAACAGATATCCACACAACAGAAAGAGGATTAAAATAAACATTATTGTAAGGGGAAGAGAGGATTTAGCATTTGACAAACTACTTTTCTGCCAATCCAACACTTCCGATGGCCTTAAATAAAAACATGGTTTACCAGCAAAACTGGGGTCATCGCCCGATTACGATGAAACTGAACACAGGGAAAACGTAAGACGACTGTCCCATTTAGCTTTCCATTTTATTGTTGCAACTTTTTTTTCTTTTTCTTTTTTTTTGCAAAGTCAGTAGACAGGAATAAAGGACAGCCATCGAAACAGCCTGAAAATCAAAAAATTCTAGAATGCAGCAGTTTACCTAAAACAGAGGCCTGAACCAACCTCACAAAATGTCCTCTAACCCTTCACAAGCTTGAGTCCAGTGAAAACTAAGCAAATTGGATTAGAGCAGAAAGAGTCGTATTCAAATATCCTTCTTCAGATAATGAATGTCATACAAATGGGCCATCCACAGCAACACACTCCGTGGGGCATAAAACTTTTTTTTTTTTCCATAGAGCTATTTAAATAGAACTATATTTGATGCATTTAACAAATGCTTTTGTTCTGACTGGACCTGTTCTGCTCCAGAATCAGAAGTGGACCTGATCTATTCAGCCATGCGAAAAGAGAAAAAAAAAATACTCCCTCAAATTTACAAGAAAAAAAAAAAAATAATAATCCAGTTATATCTTCAAACTGCATTGTGGAGAACTCTCTGCTGCCTTCTTTTACATCAGAGAGGGAAGTAGTTTTTATTAAGGGAAATTAATTGAAGAAAAAAAAATGTTTTTGGAGCATGATGGAGTTTATGAAAATCCATGACACTTGCCAGCCAGTCCAAAAATTAACAAAAACAAAAGTGGCTCTCTTTTTCCTGTGAACTCCTTTCTAGACCAAAGCACACCCAACACCTCACTTGCAGGTTGCTATCAATGTTTATATATGTAGTAAAAATGTAAAGGAAAGGCGTTGGGACAAGGTCATCCTTCTGCGCATGGAGGGAGGGAAAGGACAGTATGGGTAAACAGTCCTTTCTTGTCTCATGTTCACTAAATTTATGTTCTTTGTCTTTATCTCACTCCTGGAGGATGTATTCATTATTTCCACGTAGAGGACTGGGTGATTGAGCGGGAAGGAATCATATCTAGGAGGTATTCCCGTTGGCGATCCACAGCTGTAGACTTATGCACAGCAAGGCCAGGGTTAACAAAGGCTAATGTTCCTCCTAAAATAGAACAAAGAGCAGGCGTTTAGTGAAAAATCCCCATTATTTACAACTACACCATCTGGTAACACTTAACTAGATAAACTAAAACATATCTTGCACTGCAACATAAGAATAATAATAAAAGAGGCGTCTAGGTGTGTACAGATATTTAATAGTAGCCAGCAATGCATACCTGATCTTTCCAACCAAAGATCATTCCACAAGCATGCACATTCATACTGGGAAGGTGCATACCAGCTCCTATGGAGAGCAGAGGAAGCATGCTCTAAAAACACACTCAAGGGAAACCATAAGCTAAGAAAAATGCATCCTGGCCAATTGACGTTTCCCATTAAGGAGGCTTGGACTTGGGTTCCTCTACTGGGAATGATCCACAAACCCACAAAACTTGCCCAATCCAACCACATATGGTCAAACATTCTCTGATGTCTTAAAGTGCCTTTTAAGTATTGTTTTTGTCAGCCAGATTCAAGCTGCCATGTCTATGGCTTGAAGAACTCTGGGGGGAAAAAATGTATGAACCCTTGGGGGCTACCCCTGCTCTACAACGGATAACTGCTCATTTGTGTCTAGGTACTAAAAAGGGAAAAAAAAAAAAAAAGTTACACCCAATCATTGGAGCTGGCTTGTTCTTAGACCAGTCCCTAGAGCCTCTCTCCCACTCCACTGCAGTGGTCTTAGAACCCTGGTGTCATCACATTGAATACAAGTGTATAGATGCGAGGATGCCGAGGAACAATCCATCTGTGCAGCGGAGGAGACATGCTTCAGTGACTGGAGAAGCAGGGGGTCGGCTCAGCAGTTCAGGTGAGAATAACTTTTTTTTTTAGCACCTAGACAAAAACAAGCAGTTAAACCCTGCAGAGGTAGCCCCACTGCAAAGGTTAATACATTTTTCCCCAGAGTTTTTACTTAGAAAGCAGCTGTATCCCTTCTGTTAATGTATAACATATTAGAAAACATAATATTGTGGGATGCAGGAAAAGTGATCAGCTCTTGCCATTTGGTACAAATCACACCTGCAAAAGCGATGACCTCTCCATTTTCATGGGTTACATTTAGATGCTACACTTCCCACCATACAGAAACATACTGGCACATTCATTGGCTTATTCCTTCATTTTTATTTTGTATGCAATGACAAAAAAGTTATAAGCTCCTAAATAAGGAAAGCACTAGAACCTCAAGAATGTAGTTTGCAGTTGACCACTTTATTGACTGGCTGAAAGCTGCTAGAACCTTCAGCTTGTGTAGGTTTAGCACAATGTTTTACAAATTGATACAGGCAAAGGTTAAGTTTCAGTCTAGAGAACACCAACACCACTATGAAATCATAAATGCATATTTTTTCTTCCTTCATTGAGGGACACAGGATGTTGGGTTACTGCCACCTACAGGAGGATTTGGACAGTGGCAAACAAAAACCGGTGACCAGCACAGTATGCCCCTTCCCCACTCCCAGCATGCCTCAGTTTTTTACTAGTGTCCTAGGAAGATGAAAGCTAACTATTGCTTCCCTACACTTACTAATTAAATCACTATTCTCCTAGAAGCTGTTTGAGTTAGTCTCTTAGGCGCAGCTACCTGGATCAACATATGCTCAGCAATAGCTTTGGAGACCATACCCAGACCCTAGGCCCTGCTACACATCTAAGAGGTCACTGTAGTCACAATAGTACTAACTGCCCCAAGCAGATCAATGCTAGACCTCAGGAGGTAAAACTACCACCCCCCCCCC
>NW_017307168.1:437278-453561 GCF_000935625.1 Nanorana parkeri | reverse complement strand
AACCCCCCCCCCCCCCCCCCTCCCAGGAACATCTCATCTTCACCATTCTGTACGTGTATCCTGCAGTCGCTGCCTTCCATGGGAAACCCAGACTGTCAACCCTGATGGCCCCCGTAAAGGGGAACCAGCTTCTTGCTTTCGCATTTCTAGGCGTCTTAGACTGATCATCATCCAAATGTATCGCCTAAAGGATCAAATTCCACTTTCCTGTCAAGGCATTCTTCTCGAGTGAAGTACTTCTTGAGCTTTTGGCAGCAGGCAACGGTTTGCCAGATTTGCAGGGCTGCCACCTGGACTGCTGTTGACTTTTTTTTTTCCCATCTGATGCCAGAAATGGGGAAAAGGTCCTTCAGGCAGCTCCAACTTCTGTTGTGTGGGCTCATTAGTGTTCTGTTGTTGCCCACAACCCACAGTTGGGATGCTTTTGGATTTCCCAACAGTCTCTGAATCCTTTGTCCCTCAAACCATGGGGGGGAAAAAAAAATAAGATTTTGGTATTTACTGCAAAATATTTTTCTTGAAGTCCATTGAGGGACACAAGAATGTAGTAATCCTTAGATATTTGTGTTACACTGCTGCCTGCAGGTTTGGACAAAAGAAATAAATGCTAAAAGTTCCCGTATAACCCTGCCTCCAACCATCATGCCTCAGTTTTGAGAGCAAACTGTACATAAGTTAAAAAAAAATCTTATTTTGTTCATCATCTATTGAGAGGCCATGGAGTGTAGTAATTCTTTATAATTTGGGATGTCTAAAAGCAGTCCAACTGATGGGTAGGCCATAGTCATGGAGAGATCAGATGTGGAATCTTACTAAAAAAAAAAAGGAGTACATGAAAGAATCAACACCTAAAGACTAGATGAAAAAGAACACCAAGGATTAACCGGGTAACCAGACCAGGACAGGTAATTACCACGAAGGTGAAAATACTACCTGAAAGAATGATGGGCCTCAACTAACAATTATGAACAATTAAATCAGGACAACTAAATACCCACCTTAAATAAAAAGGTGGAACAAAATTTCCTGAACAGGATAAAAGAACTTGGACCAGGAGCAAAGGTGGTCAACAAAAGAAAGAGAAGTTTTGACAAACAAGGAATGTCCAAACAAAACAAAAAAACAACCGGTAAGCAGACAGAGGCTTAGGTAGAAAACCCTTGACTGCAGGCAGAAGGAGATCCAATATGAAGAATGTTACCCAATAGAATGAATAGAGCAGCAATCTTGATAGAGCAAAGTAAGCCCTTATAGTGTATATCCTATTTTGCAGCCAAATTGGGATAACACCTACTTTATATGTTACATGTTCTCAATCACAAAGCATAAACTAAAAATAATTTTAAAAAGTGCTTCTTGCAGTGTAAATTGCTTTTACTTGGGTTATCTTAAGGGTTACAATTTCTACTTGCATCTACTTCTTTTGTAATGTTAAAAGGGGTTGTGTTGGTATGTTAATGATAGGATTGTGTTTCTAAAATGTCAGTCCTAAGTCTTTCTATAAGGACATATAACTGTGAGGGTGCTAAAAACAATGTAATCAGCCATGTTGCCTGCTATAACAAAACATGTAAAAAAAAGGTAAGATTTTTCTTTTGCTATACTGTGTGATTAGATAAACATAACATATAGAGGCATTTTCTCAAATTTGACTGCAAAAGTGGAAAACAAATTTTAAATTGGATCAGAGAAGAGTAGTATTCTAATTCCCTTAAACAAAAGGGTGGTGGGAGGTAATTGGATTGTAACACAAATTGCCATACAGGGGCATCAAAATGAGATGGAGTTCTTCCATTTCACTGAAGGCAGGCAGGGGAGCGAGACCAGGTGCTTCAAAGCGAGTTGCTTCCTTCGGGCTGAATGGCGTGAGAAACACGTGCGCAACACTCCACCTGGCGGATTAAGTCAGCTCCCCGTTCCCTCAGCTTTAACCATTACTACTGTAAAATTGTGAATAGATGAAATAGCTCCCCATGGTTTAGCGTGGCTGGTCTTACTCAATATTTGAGTCTTCAAAGACTGGATGCCACCAGAGGCTGTGCTACAGCTCTGGACCTGGACAGAGCACTGCAGCTAACACAGTACACAGAATTCTGCAGTGGCACTATGCAGAACCTAGTACCCGAAGGTCATGTTCTAGGTTAGCCTTTGCTACTGCCAGAGACCTACTTACTGCACGAGTTTGCAGAGACAAGGTCACACCAGAAGCTGTGCCTCTGGACCTGAAGAGCGCTCTATGGTCAACGCATAACACAGAGGTCTAGAGAGTGCCACAATGCAAAGCCCAGTGCTGACCGTCCAAGTTAACCCCACAATTTCTGTGTAGAGGTGAGCTCAAATCAGCATAATTTAGAAGACTTGATTGAATGCCCTTTAGAAATAAAAAATTAAAAAGAGTGCATCTTGCTTCGAAAAAAAATAAAATAAAAAGCAAAAAAGGAAGACATCCAACCACTTTTGACACTAGGAAAAAACTGAAGAATGATGGCTGAGGCGGGGTTAAATAGGGGTTGGCTTAGCTTTGTCAGTGTCCAAACCTCCTGATGGCTGCAGTATAACCCAAAATACTAAAAAGAAAAAAAACTACATTCCCGTGTCCTTCAATGAAGGATAAACAAAATTGGATTTTTGTACTTGCCGTGAAACCCATTTCAAGGAATTACGGGAACCTCATTTCCTCCCCCCACACCCCATCTATGATCTTGTCCCTGGACATGCTGAAAGCAGGGGCAGTTATAATCAGGCTGGTCACCGTTTGATTGCCAGTGCCCAAATTGGTGGCAGTATAGCCCAACAGTCTCTGAATCCCGTGTCCCTCAATGAACTCCAGGAAATGGATTTTATGGGAAGTCCAAAAACCCAACTTTTGGTGACAGGCTTCTTGTTCATGCAGCAACATGAAAGTGGCTTTTGAAACTTACTAGTATACCCCCCACCAGTATAACTCAGATCATGGAAAAATGTAATCTAAACTGCAAAATTCTCAAAAATATGAAAACCACCCATAGGATATTATGGGATTATATTGTATGACAAATTAATCTTTCCTTGCATTTTACAGTGTGCATTGAGAGTGAATTTGTAAAAACACAATCTGGTGATGTACATAACTTCTAGATCTTTACTTTACTATAACTTTACTAAATGAAAATTTGCATATCCACGTTATGAGGAACAATATGATTATATAAAATGTGAAACGGCAACCTTAATTGTGTTAACACTGTGATGACATGCAGATTTTAATGAAGGATCTACAAATCCATTCCCTACATCATAAGAAATGGGTAGGTTTATGTAAAAGATGGCTTTTAGACAGGGCTTGGAAAGGCTCTCTAGCAGAAATGATCAACAAAAAAAAGAAAATGGACATTACTCATATACCCCTGACACTGCAAGTTACAAAATGACCAACAGATATGAACTACATACTTCCAGTGATCTTTGCAGAAGTAGATATGAGCCCTAAAGAAAAGGAAAAAAAAAAAAAAAAGTCATAACATCCATTCCTTTAATAATACTTACCAAATCTTGAGAACTGGGGTTACCTTTTCAACCCATAGCTCTCTTTAGGGTCACGGGAGGACATATACTTACATCCTCCCGTGAACCAAAGCGCAGTGTATAGCAAGCTATATACTGATAGCATTGTTGAGATCCACCCAGCTGGCTGATTGACAGAGGGCTCTGCCTATCTGAAGGTAGAACCAGCTGTACCCGCCCCCTCCCGCTCCTCCAGTCAGCGGTCTCTGCAAGGATAGTTCTCCTTTAAACACTATTGCTAGGGATGCACCGATACCGGTTTTTCGGTATAAAGTACGGATATTTTGCTGTCAGCACTCGCTGATTACGGATACCAGTGCTTCCGCTGGCATGGAGCCGGTTTTCTGATTTCCCGGGAAGTTTTCCGGCCAATCAGCATGGAGCCGGCTTCCCGGGCAAATCAAGAAGTCGAGTGGCGGCTCATTACTCGCAGCCCGGCTTCCTGATTGGCTGGGAAGCCGATTTTCTGGCCAATCAGCATGGAGCCGACTTCCCAGGAAATCAGGAAACTTCCAGTGATTGCGCGGGAAGCCGGCTCTATGTTCCCCTACGGCAATCCCGGTCAGAGGAAATCTTCCTCTGACCGGAAGTTCCGGTATCAGGGCATTTGGGCGAGTAAGGTTACTGGCCCAAATACTCGGTATTGGCACCGATACTAGTATCGGTGCATTGCTAATCATTACCATAACAGGAGTTCATTATATGCATCCCGAAAACTTTGTAAAAATCACCTACCTGTCCATACTGCAAACAGATCCCTGGGTAGGCCTCTTTTCAGTGATAAAATCTGAAAACTTTATTTTATAAAAATACACAAATGCTGCAGACATGTTTAGGCAACTTTGTTGCAGCAACAACGTTGCTTGCTTGCTTACCCCTGTGCATCTCCACTGATTGTTTCTTTGATTGTTGTGTCGCTATGACTCTCTGACTAGTAGTTTGCCCTATAGAAGACAATTATACCCATTTGATGCAGTTGTAAAGTAAAAATCCTCAGAATTGAGGTATAAAGTTATAATTAAAAGGACAATTGCTGAACAAGATGACCTACTGTCCACTCATCACTATTCCTTTTCAGGAAAATACATCTACGCCCACAGGACAATGGGAGAAACAATACAGAAACATTTATATGAATTACAGATCTCATGTATAGTAGTGTCAGAAATCAAAACAGTCACGGTCGACAGTGACCAAACATGTTCTTTCCACACACATTTATGCAGAGACCCACAGTACTTTAGCAGCCATCAGACTGTTAGGTGCATTAAAAAAAGGGAAATAAACTAGATTAACAACATATGGGGAGAGGTTGAGAAAAAGTTTAAGTTCTATATAGGTAAGGCTTTAAAAACGGAGGAGTGCACCAAATTAAACTCACAGTTTCACCAAAGAATGGGAACAGAGCAGTGTAAAGAAAGCAGAAAGGTTTAAGGTGACTGGTTGAAAAACAAGAAAAGGTTATATTCATAATTAAATTTTACACATACATTAGCTATACACCTACATAATAGAGTCCGTATTAAACAAAGCGGCAGCTCATGATGCTCACCTGCATTAATCTGGGTCTTTTTCCAGTTTCCATGTCCCATATTGGTTTTGTTCAGAGGACGCTCTCCGTGCTTAACCAGTCTGTTGGCAATGGTGGCTGCATTGGACAGCTTGGTCGTAGTGGGGAACGTATGCAGGACGCCTCGTGTGGTCCCCGACAATCCACGGGATATTGGTGTAGGGCTCTTTAACAGGTGGGAGTAAAAAGAAGTACATCACTCAATGTAATGCAAACCAAGTATTGTAATTACCTACTATCACCTGATAGAGGTCTATTAATAAATACTCTACCCATTGTACAACATCTATGCAAGTGCATCGTTTTCTTACTTGTTTCAGAGTATGATGCTGCACAGAATGTTCTGTCTTGATCTGTGCAGGGGAAGAGCTCTGCTGTAGTATCCTTTGCTCGATCTCCTGCTCCTGTTGCAGAGCTTTAACAAAGGCAGCTTTCAGTCGGTTGGTATGCTCAGCTTTCAGTGACTTCTT
Source organism: Nanorana parkeri (assembly GCF_000935625.1). Classification (NCBI taxonomy): domain Eukaryota; kingdom Metazoa; phylum Chordata; class Amphibia; order Anura; family Dicroglossidae; genus Nanorana; species Nanorana parkeri. The sequence goes on along the minus strand of NW_017307168.1, from coordinate 447,978 downwards.
TTGGTTAGAGGTCATGCACACATCACACATGATGGTCCCATTCTTCTCATGCCTCCAGCGGCTGGTGAAGTCAGTCTTGCATTGGGCACAACTATAAGGCTCATGAGAAGGGGGTTGCGAAACAGTCTTACCTGCATAAAGAAAAGATGCTTTAGAAAACCTTGATGAATTACTTTCTCCACAGTTGCATTGACATTTTTTTGACAGACTGATCAAGTAAAACTCTTGCCTCAAACCTCTACTTTACATCTATTTATACACAGTTACTACTCACCTTCATTACCATTTTCTCTACTGTATATGGATCATGACCTTCCTACTTATAACAAAGTCTAAGCAGAAGGGACTCCATACATTAACGTACACAGAACCTGAAACCCAACTCCATCCAGCCAAAAGTTATTTAATAAAAAGGTTCTAAATCCTTCACACACTATTCACATATACCATTTATAAATAAGAGGGGGGGGGGGACCCTCCAACACACAGGGTTTTTGTTTTACCTATAAAAATAAATATGTTGGAGTATACCACAGGAAGCAGGGAGATACATTATTTTACTAATGCGTTATGCAGCTAGTTTCAGGTGATTGGACACTGGCAAATCAAAGCTATTAGGACGGCCCTGCATTAAACTTCCCACTACCAGCCTGCCTCAGTTTTGTTGAAAGCAGTCCCAAGGGTAGTTTACAGAAAGAGGGGAGGGTCCTGTGATGTACTCCAAAGAACTTGACTACATTCATGTACCACCAGTCTCCTGGCCCTGTTGGAAGCAACGAGAATCATTACAATGCCCTCCATGTCGATCCTGCAAAGAAGAGGAGGCAAGAGTTTCAGAGGTGTGTAGATCAAGCTGAACTGATCCCACAGTCACCAAAGCATCTCCCCTCTCCTGAGGGTGGTTGCGCAGGTGCAGAAGCGGCTCCTAGGTGGCTAAGAAGAAAAAATTAAGCCAATCTTAAAGAGTCAGCTGTCCCTGCTTAATGCTACGATACAAGAGCCTCAGCAATGCCCCATATTAACCCCTCAAGCACTGGAGCAGATGGACTGGGTACCTGGCGGGGGCGAAATCCACCCCGGGGATACTTTCTACCTTACATCTGGGGGCAGGTAGGTTGGTGCAGTAGCCATTTAAAAGGCACATGCCTGATTCAATGTTCACCCTAACAGTGAACAGACACGCTAAAAGCAGCCCTCAGGGAGAGAGCTTCACCGGCAAATGGACCATGCCTCTGGACCTGTAGAGCACCCGGCAGCTACTCCACACTCTGCCCTGTGCCAAAGTGAGTGCCCCTAGCAGGAACCAGTGGCCGAACCGACCCACTACATCATCAAGGCAATGGCTGTCTGTCAGATCAGGAAAGGACGAGAAATCATCTCTATGGGTACACATTAAAAATATGACAGAAAAATCTCCTAGATGGAATACAAATCTTAAAAACACACATTTAAAATTGGCTTGCGCTGTGCTTTAACATTCAATCACCCCCTGTTCCAGCAGAAAGTAAAAACCTGTGATATAACAGACTCTAAGCCCTCCAGCTTTCCAAAACTAAATTATGTTTTGACTGTAGTTTGGCTTTGAACCTTCAAGTGTGCAAAACCACTGTTTAAACACAAAACAGACTGTATAACTATAATTGAAATGCTTTCCATTCAATAAGCTGCAGTTTGGTACTAGAAATCCATCTAAACAAAGCAAATTGTACCTCTAGTGTGCGACAAGTTCCCATAAGATCAATACTATAGTGTTAGGATGGACAAATGCTTCTTTATATTGTGCAACCCATGTAGTCACACTCACCTTGTGACTCCAGAAGATTCTGCACTACTTCCTCAAGTCCCACCAGATAGATAAACTCATTATTGGCTGCACTTGGTAGGAAATTGAGCTCTGGGGCAGGTGGTTTGGGTGGGGGAATCTCCAACAAGGTCTTCTCCAACTGCTTTCGTAAGGCAAGTTTGGCAGCTGCTTGCCGGCTAGCAGGGGAGTCGTTTGCATTGGCGGATGACAAAAGGTTGGTAGCACCACCAGCTGAACCTTTTAAAGTAGTTGGGGATGCCTGAAAGAGAAAAAAAAAAGGTTCACAAAACAATTACAGGGTCAAGATGCACTGAAACATGAAAAACCTAACCATATTCTTCAAATTAGGGGTTCTTAGCTGAGGCTATATTGGTACCTACAGTAATAGCACTGGTGTTGATTTCAGTAGTCTGGTGAAACTGCAGCTACACAAAGGTTAAAAGGAGAACTAATGGGTTAGGGCTTTTCCCCATACTTCTCCTAAGGGTAACGGGAGGACACAAACTAGCGTCCTCCCGTCACCCTAAGCTCAGTATACTGAGACGCCGCAGCTGAAACCGATCCCGACATTACTGTCTGGATCCACCCAGCTGCGTGAGTGACAGCTGGCTCTGCCTATCTAGAGGCAGAGCCAGCTGTACCCGCCCCCTCCCCCGTCCGTTCCGCCAGTCAGCGCTGGAGGGTCGGAGCGGGGAGGGGGGAATCCAGCCACTCCCCTATCACGGCAGAGAGCCGTGACACGATCGAGAAGTGAGCGAACGCCGATATGTGTTCGCTCACTACCTGATCTACTGAGCCGACCTGTGACAGTTTCATTGTCACAGGTTGGGTAGAACTATGAGGTGAGTGAAAAGCACTCACCTCATAGTTCTCCTTTAAGAACACCTGCATTAAACAAATTTACACATTGAAGTCCTTCAAATCAATGACTGCTTTAATGCCAATTTTCCACTGATACCACTGATGATGGTGGTGATTGAAGATTTCAGACTAGCAAGGTTGTCAGTGATAGCCAGAGCACAGGTTTACAATTATTAGCATAATATCTTTACCATCATGGGTTATAATAGCAGGGCTCAAAATTTCCACTCGAAAATTGCGAGTGAAAATTGCGTGGGGGCGAGTGGAAATGAAGCTATTGAGTCTGGCACTGTCATGGACAGAAGCAGCTGCTCGTCCACCCATAGATTGAATCCTGTAGCTCCTCAGAGCGCAGAGCTGACTAGAGGAAGCGCCCTGGCTGCTTGCATTGCACATGCTCAGTGCAAGTTTTCTTTCCCAGAGAGTGTCAGCGTCAGAGTTCCTTGGGCAACCCGGCCGACGGTGGCTCTGAAACCCGATCTTTCTGCTGATCTATATGGTTTGGACACACAAATGTATTGATTAATATGAGCAAATGTGTTTGTGTAATGTAATGCTGCGGGTGTGCCCCGCGGGTAATGCTGCTGGTATGCCCCGCGGGTAATGCTGCTGGTATGCCCCGCGGGTAATGCTGCTGGTATGCCCCGCGGGTAATGCTGCTGGTATGCCCCGCGGGTAATGCTGCTGGTATGCCCCGCGGGTAATGCTGCTGGTATGCCCCGCGGGTAATGCTGCTGGTATGCCCCGCGGGTAATGCTGCGGGTGTGCCCCGCGGGTAATGCTGCTGGTATGCCCCGCGGGTAATGCTGCTGGTGTGCCCCGCGTGTAATGCTGCTGGTATGCCCTGCGTGTAATGCCCTGCGTGTTGTGCTGTGCGTATGTGTAATGCGCTGCATGTTGTGCTGTGCGTATGTGTAATGCACTGCATGTTGTGCTGTGCGTGTTTGTGCTATGCCCGGTATTGGTCCAGCAAGAGAATGATTCGTTTGTTCCCAGGTACACTCGGTACATCTGTGCACAAGAAGGATAAGATGGAGTGGGGTCAGGCAGGGCAACTGGTGGCGAGTAACTTTTAAGGCCTGGCTAGTAGCTCAGGACCTGAAATTTTGAGCCCTGATAATAGTACTACACCTTTGTATCGATCATATGTTTTTAAACATTGGTGTTACACAAATTGCAAGAAAGGGCTCTGCTGAATACTAAAGATAAACAAATAAGGGTTAGATCTCAGATAAGCATTCCATGACTAACATACTGCACACTAGTTTCAGGGCAGTCCCATACTGAATACATTTGTCTTCATTTATCTGGAAATTGTGTGCATTACAAATCAGTGAATAGCGGATTCTAATGACAGCTATTTCACTTTGTGACAGAATCCCTTTAATTGCCACACATTCAATGTGGAGTCCAGGCACCTATGTAATGTAAACCATTTGCCTGGCTTGCAGCATTGAAGCTAAAATTAAAGTGGAACTTTAAGTAGAATTTAAAAAAGAGCAGGCTTTTATTGCAGAACATACCATGGGGTCAATTCACAAAGCCCAGCGTTATGAGAGTAGAAGTTAATTTATCTATCCTTATTTTACCACTCTTGCAATTCACAAAAGTTGGAATCGTGAATGCATACGCAGTTTAACGCTCCTTAAGCAAGTGTTATTTTAACATCAGACTTTATTTGATCAATTACTGTGATAAAATAACGTTTTGGGTGTTATTTTAACACTTTTGCAGTGCATTTTGGTAGCAGAAGGGGTGGAGCAGACGCCTAAATGACTGTTACTTTCACTTTCACCACACAAAAGGATTCCACATATAAAGGAAGGAATATATTCCATATTCGCCACATGCATACTATTTTAAATTTGGTAGAGAAGAAATCATATAGAAATAACAATAACATTTTTTCTGAACGGAATGAATATATGAAACATTACATTTATTTAGATCTACATCTGATGACAATCAGACAGTGTAGGGAGGGCAAGCTATTCCCCTTACCACCTATAAAGCCTGTCTTGATATTAAAATTGTTGCATGGAACAATCCGCTCGCTCTACAACCCCACTGAAGGGTGTCCAGGGACATTTGATTTTTCGTGTCATGTGAGATTTGCCACTAACCTCTAACTGTAACAAAATCATCTACATTTGTAGAAGGATAAAAGCTGTAGAAATGACAAATACCACCTTCTTCTTCTTCTGTACTCAAAAGCATTTAGCAATGTGAAATTGAAGAAAAAAAAGTTTCTATTTCTATCTAACTCATGTCATCTCAGTGCAAAATGCATCAGATAACGCCTGAAATCTGTCATAACACCACCCTGAAGGAGGTGATAAATTATGTCTAAATAACGAGTGATAAAAGGACCTTTTCCTTTTGTGAATTGCATTTCAAGCATATTTTATCACTCCAGTTGTTAAAATAACGTCTGCATAGTTAATTTACCACTTCTTAAAAATAAGAAGCGTTATTGAGTTTTGTGAATTGACTACCTTTACACAGCAACTATATAACAAGCGATATCAATGAAATAACGGCCAAAATGAAGAAAATAAGCTTTGTGAATTGACCCCCATGTCTCTTCTGTAAAAGAAGGATTTTTACCCACCTTTGTCTGTTCTCATGGACAATGTACACCGAGCTGCACGTATGTAGCTCTGTGTACAATTTTGGCATATGCTGGCATAAACAACTGCACATGTGCAGGAGTAGCACCATCCCGGCATAGAAACTCAAATTAGCTGAAGAAACTGATCGCGGATGAAGAACAGGCAAAGAGGTTGGTGCCGAAAAGGGAGCTTGCAAACCTTGGCGAGTTGCGAGTACTAATAGATACATGTAGCTACAGAAGCTTTTAAGTGAGCACTAGGCTCACATTGCAGTAGTGAGAACAACATTTACGATTATAGATTTAGTATAATCTCAACTCCAGACCATTTTGTTTTCTGGGAAGAGCCAATAGTTCTATTGTTTGTTTTTTTTATTGTCATCTGTCACCCCATTGCACCTCACTTCCTTTCCCTTAGAAAGACTGACAGCAGGACTCAAAATTGGGGAAGTAGTCATCACTGGTGGGACAGAATGGTTGTAATAACCCAGTGGCGCTTCTCTTTTTTGAAGTGTCTCTACACTGGAGCAATTTCTCAAAACATCCTGGCAGGAATTGAGGGGAAATCCTGATTTTTCAGTAGGGTTGTTCATTAAGATTGCACTGTGCCCAATATCTTACAAATAGACATGACCCCATTCTAAAATGGTGGATAGTACATAACCGATACAGAATGAGCAAGAGTCCATTTAGGGGATTACAGCAGCAAGAGTTTAACAAAACAAATTCCAACATTAAGAGTCATTAATGATAAATAATGTTCTTTCAATGCAGCTCCATGAAATGAAAATAAGGATTTCTTTCAAACTCAATACCAACCTGTGGTATGTTCACTAGTAAGCTTGTGTTTGCCACATTGGCCACCCGTATCAGACCCTGCTGGATGATCCTTTGACCTTGCATCTGCACACTGGGCACTGAAGCACGAGGAGCTAGCAGTAACGGAGGTGGGCCTGTGCTTGGATGTTGCCTGATGTTGTGTATCTGCTGAGGAGAGACAGAAATGGGCTGATGGTGGGAGGGAGGGAACAAAAGGAGGTGATGGGTGAGGTGATTGAGAATAAAGGAGATAAGCTGTGAAAGGAAAACTAGTATTTTCAGAAAGACAAATATATTACTACTGGTCTGTTAAAGAACCTTTTTTACACACACATGCAAGGATGGTCATGGTTCAACTTAATGGAAAACGTTCCTGTACACTGAAGATATCTACAACTTACAGTATATAACAAAAGCCATCCTCATATACTCAATATATCACCTTCCAAAGTACGGGGGCAGGGGGGATTCTCATTTCACACCAATGTAAAGCGATATCTTGTATTAGATTGGCCATTTTGTTTACAGGGTTAAGTGCATGATTAGGTCAGGATGGTAAGGTATACCTTGTCTAAAAGTGAAATAACCCAATTGAAACAGGTGAACTAGAGATCCTGGAGTAAGAGGAAGTAATGCACAGCCATGAAGGGGTTTGTCTCATGAACAGTGCTGTATTCTATTTAATCATACTCGTTGAGTTATCACCTGTGATTTAGACCTGTGTCGGTAGGTACATAACAAATGATCACCACAATCTGAACTGTGTTGGCATAGGCACAGTTTGGTCAGCACATGACATTTACTTTCCAAATTTTTTTAGTACGAAAGTTTAAAATGGTAAACAAAAATGCAATGGCACATTTCTGGAATGCAAACCCTGTTTAAAATAGAGAATCCCCTGTATATGAGGGGGGGGGCAGGTGATTGGTGGCGGTTTAGTTGAAAGTGCTAGAATCCCCGTCAGTTTTTCAAGCGAACCCGATCAGATGCCCAATGTTAAGACTATGGACAGCTGTGCGTAAATAGATGGGCGTCCGTTTACACGCGCTTACCCCCAACTCTGGCCAGGTCCGGAAAAACAAACTGATCAGAGATCCGTTTCATAAGACCTGTTAATGCTGGATTGGGGGTAATTGATGTAAACGGACACATGTCCGTTTACATCCGATTTCCCATAGACAGACGTGGGGTCCGGTATTTGCAGTTTTTCCTGGGTGGAGGAAAAAAAAACTTGATACTGACATCCGATCCGTAATGCTCTGATCAGAAGGGGATCCATGCACCCTCTCCCTCCTGATCAGCCCGTGTGAAAGGGGCACAAGTCTAACTGATAGAAGAACTACTGCCAGAAAAATAATTGAATTGCTTCATAAAGCCATGCCCTACACAACTGCCATTTTCAGTACTTTAATCCAATGTAGTTATGCTCCAGTTTCAGGGTCATTGTTTCTCTGGTTAATACCAAATGCAGTTTTAAATATGCTTACCTGTGCCCCTCTAACAAGAGGTGGCATGACTATCTGTGTTGATTGCTTAGACTGCGCCTGTTGCCCACCTCGTACCAGAGGAGGAGGTATAACTGTGCCAGAGATGCGTGATGTCACCTATGAGAGAGAAGACGAAGTGAACTTTCTTTACTTTGTGTGACAAATACTAATTTTATAGACTCAACAGAAAGAAAGCAAAGCTGCCAAAACTCAAACTATATAGAGATAAGAGAATCAGCAGATGTTTACCTTCTGTGGGGCAGTCTCCTTCTGGATCTGACTCTGACGGAGCTTTTTAAGTAGCACCAGTTTTGCTTCTTCTAACCGTAATTCTTCTTTTAGTTGCTTGATAATCCGTTCTCTTTCTTCAGGGCTGCTTTTCTGCAAAAGCTGCGGAGAAACAGCAGAAGAGCATGCAAGCTGAGACTCACATCAGAGAGACAAGGCAATACATATTTGAATAGGCTAAATCAACAAATGTTATCAAGTTTTATTAGAAAAACATTCATACATCCTATAACTAAAGTCATTAGGATGATTGAAGATGCAGTAAGAAACCAGGTGCATAAACAACAAAACAACAAACAAAAACAAAACAAAACCACACTGCAATGTGAAAATAGAGCAGCATGCCATTTGGAGAAAAAAAATGCTGCCTACTCACCAGAAAGGTTTCAGAGTGTGGCTCCTTTATTTGCCTAGATAAACCATTCATCCGTGGACTGGAAGGTTCGTTATCAGATAACACAATAACATCATCAGGGGAAGGTACGCTCTTTTCCCTCGTCATGTCACTAAACCAAGAAACACATTTGTTTAATATAGGCATTTAGTTTATAAACCTGTAATCTGCCCTGTACAATATCCTGGGTAAGGTTTGTTAAAAAGAATTACTACAAACTCATTTGTATTTGATTGGGATTAAAACATTCTTTCCATTGCCAGCATTTTTCTATTCGCTAAACACATGTTCACACTATACAGCATATACAACTTACGATTAGTGTCTGCGACCGCCTTTTCGTACGTTAATGGGAAGTATACAACCGCAATTAGTGTACAACCATTTGACTTTTGTCTTTCCAGCAGGCTAGAAAACTATCGAATCGTACGAAATTCGATGAATCAGTGATGTTTTCATATGTGAAAAAATGTTTTAAATACATAAATCATAACAAGAACACTGCTCATGCGCAAACAAAAATCAGTCCTGTCAATCGAAGAAATTCGGCAAGGTGATATTACTAACGAACGCTAATTGAAACCCACAATGGTCTGTGTATGATAGGGCAGTTGTACGGAAAATTGGACGATTCCATCGTCGTACGGAAATAATCGTGCGATAATCATAAGGTGTATGGGCACCTTTAGGGCTGGTAAACTGTAATATATTACATTTTTTATTTTTGGTGTAGCTATACTTCAAACTAACACATGGACAAGGAGCCATCATGTTCCTCAGGGGCAAACTACAAAAGGTAAAGAGCTAATATGTCTTCGGGTATTAAAATCATAGTACCAGAGTTCAGTTTTAAATCCTAGGTACGCAACCTGTGAGTTGAAACCCCAAATGTGGTCCCAAAATAAATGTTGATGGGTCAGCAAATTACTAGAAATTGATATGGTTGTACAGAGATGCCTTTTTTTGGAGGGGGAAGGAGAACCAAAACTTCTTACGTGCTTGTTCGTATACAATGATGCACGCAAAATATTTCAGATCTTGTACAGCTCATTGAAATAGACTAAAGTAGTAGATCAATGCGATTCACAAGCACAATTACTGTAGATCTGCTTTTCAAAAAGCTGCATATAAAATTTAAATAAATAAAAATTCTCGTGTAAATATTTCGCTGCAATCACTATATACTATGGGATTGCAGTAGAAACTTTGCACTGCATGAAATTCATGTTCACTGCATTATGTAAATAGGGCAAGCATATGCTCACTAGAATTATCTGTGCAAGCCACAACTTGCTTTTAACATTTGAATTTGATTGGATCTAAAAACAAGTGCATCACCTCATTCACTAATCTTAGTGAAATGTCTTCACTCCTTCAGTAAAATATTCCAAATGTACTGGATATTTCCTGCATAAAGGAGTGGAAAAACTATGCACTGTAACATGCTAAATAAAAAAGTCAATAGGTGCATAAAAGCTGGAAAAATAGCTGAATAAATCTGAACTAAAGACTGAGATCAGGCACTTTTACCCCATAGTAAAGACAGAAAAAGGGCAAGAAATATTCAATATTAACCACTAGGTGGCAGTCAGAGCACACAAACCGGTTCTCACTGAAAATACAAATATAACAAATCAAAACAAAAAGTAAAAAAACCTGTTGGTGAGTCTGCCTTGGAGTGATCCATTTTAATACATCCCTGCAGTGCTATGACATGTGCAATTACTGAAGAATAGAAAGCATGGGAGGGAGCAAGCCTGCACTGGACATGGCAAGAAGCATTGACATTTGCATATGATAATGTTTGGGGGTTACAGGGCTCCCCAAGAACTAGAGAGGGCTTTTTAATACATGTAAGTTTACTGCTATAGTGAAATTAGAAGGTTTTACGCCTGGTTCACACCTAGGATTCAGTCGCCCGGTAACACCAAAATACAAAAACCCATGCAAGTCAATGGCGACAGTTCACATCAAAGCATTGAGCAAAAAGATGCAGGAGATATTTTCAGGCAAATATCGCGCAATTTTGGTCTCAGACATCTCCACGCACAGTTTTAGAAAGCAAAATTATGCAAAAAAATATGTGTCACAAACGCACGAAAACAGCTCAACAACCACAATTCGCCTAGGTGTGAACCAGGCCTTAGAGGTCACACATGTACTTCAGAACCTGAAGGAGGTTAGAACTTTTTTTTCCCTACTCTCTCCTGTTTTTTTTTTGAAAAAAAAAAAAAAAAAAGCAGCATTTTACAGACACTGAGCCATATTGTATGCGACAGAAAAACCGTGATAGCAGATTATCACTTTGCATGTGGATAACTAAATTAAGGCCCAGTTCACACTCGGCGTTGCGGGAACACGCGTCACATTTCCGGTTTTGGCTGAGCAAAGGCAGCAAAGTAGCTCACGCAACATTTTCAGCTGCGAGCATCCCTT